>NC_053392.1:489240676-489543706 GCF_905171765.1 Bufo bufo | reverse complement strand
TTGGCATCCAACCACTCCACTGCTTCCTCTATGAGGGAAATTTTTAAAATCTGCATTGCCATAATTTGCACAACATGTATCAAATGCCATTTAATGTTAGAAAAATAATGTGAATCTTTAAGGTTAACACTTCTGGCTTGAAATGTTACTTCACCTTCTCTGCAACCTTGTTAATTAGTAAGATTGCAACAAATTTTACAACTTTTTAAAAAGTTTCAGTTGATAAATCTGGCTTAAATCAGCTTTCTAGGCCAACCATGTCCACTTTCCCAGTTTAAAAAACTGAAATGAGTGGTGTCAAAATATACAATGCCTCAAATTTTTATGAAAATAAGGCCTAAAGTCTCAAATCTATTTTGCAACTTTTTATTAGCAAAAATTTTATAGTGATTCATTTCTTATACAGGTTCATAGGTGGGTTATAAAAACGATTTACTGGAACCTGAGCATAATTGCAGACTGAAGGAGCTCCCTGATAGATAACACCAGTAAACAGATACCAACAATATATACAGTGCTGTGAAAAAGTATTTGCCCCCTTATAGATTTCTTTTGTTTTTCCACATTTGTCGCACTTAAATGTTTCAGATTATCAAACAAATTTGAATATCAGACAAAGATAAATATAAAAATGCAGTTTATTAGGGTAATGATATAGTAGACCAGTGTGGCATACTAGGTGGTGCTGCGTGGAGTCGGGATCCCACCCCGTATATATGATAAAATAAACTCCAGCAAAATTTGCTTTGGTATTCTTAGTATTTATTGTAATGTGGCAAAGTAACACTTTGTGTGACGTTTCGGCACAATAGCCTTTTTCAAACACATGCCGCTCTGGAGGAAGGAGCCAGATAGTGCTGCGCTGAGGAGAGGTATATCATGCAAGTGTATGCAATTGGTATAAGCTTTGTTACTTTGCCGCATTACAATAAATACTAAGAACACCAAAGCAAATTTTGTTCCATGTATTCACCATTTGTGGATAGGAGCTCTCACTGTGGTTCGCTGAAGTCTCAAAGCTAGAGATGAGCAAAAATTAAAAAATTTGATTCAGCAGCTTTGCCGAAGTTCCACAAGAAATTTGATTAGTCACAGATTAATTATTCAAGAATCGCTATAAATTAGGTATACCCAGACCACTCTGACTTATGTTAAGGCCTCACGGAGTCACCGTGCTGTGGGTGGGTTGAGGTCATGCTGCAGTGAAGAATCACTTGGCCAATTAGCCCACAGCTGCCTTTCATTTATTAATAAAGACCGCACTGTATAGTCAGTGCTCATTGTTATTGGCTGCGCGGTTCCTTTAATGCACCTTTAAACAGGGGCTGTACAAGCTTATCCAATCCCAGCGCTCTTCTGCCCTACAGGTAGGAGCCCTTCTTCTGCTATTTGCTTTTCCTCCTTTTCCACATCATCTAATATTGATGAGAATATGCAACCAGGAACATCCAGATCCTCATCTCTCTACATCTTGCTGACTTTTCAAGAACATGGAGACTTTGAAGGATGATTAGGAAGAAGTAAAGCCAGCAAAAGATGAAGATGGTCATCATTAAGACTTGGCCCCCCTGAAGGCTGCAGACTGGATGGTATTAGTTGGCACACTGGCACTGGAATAATAAAGGCTTCCATCTTATTGGTATTGAATTACATACCTTAGTTTACGGCGGATGTAGGAATAAATAAATGTAGAAATAAATAATTAAAACTGACGCAGCATAAGTGTCCGTGCAATGTCCCTGCAGTCTCCCCCTCCAATATTCTTCTATTAATCATTCATCAGCATAAGCACTTGTCACGTCTCTCCCTATGCTCAGCTCACAGGCCAATGGCAGAGATCGCAAGGGATGCGGGTTTTAAAGGGCTATCTGCGGATTGGCTGGCTGCACGGCATTATGGGTGATCTTGCATTCTTGTCTTGTCTCCTCTAAACAAAGTTTCACTTTCTAACACGTGCAGCTGCCATTTTAGGAAAACCTGATTCATTACCACAAAGCGGGAGAAAATTTGAATTTGTTGCGAATCGAAGTTTTCCTAAACCTCGGACCGAATTCCACTTTAAATTCTTCACTTTGCTCCACTCTAGCCATAGCCTTAGAAATGGCTTCGTAATCTTTTCCAGACTGATGTCAATCTTTTCCTTTCTCATCTGTGAATCACAGTTACTTCATGGGGGGGGGGGAATTATTTTTTCACATAGGACCAGGTTGTTTGGGATAGATATATTTTTTCTCTTAAATGAAATCATCATTTAAAAACTGCTTTTTGTATTTACTCAGGTTATCTTTGATATTCAAAATTTTTTAATCTGAAACATTTAAGCTGGCAAATGTGCAAAAACTAATGAAATCTGTAAGGGGGCAAATACTTTTCATAGCACTGTAATATACACTGCTCAAAAAAATAAAGGGAACACAAAAATAACACATCCTAGATCTGAGTTAATTAAAAATTCTTCTGAAATACTTTGTTCTTTACATAGTTGAATGTGCTGACAACAAAATCACACAAAAATAAAAAAATGGAAATCAAATTTTTAACCCATGGAGGTCTGGATTTGGAGTCACACTCAAAATTAAAGTGGAAAAACACACTACAGGCTGATCCAACTTTGATGTAATGTCCTTAAAACAAGTCAAAATGAGGCTCAGTAGTGTGTGTGGCCTCCACGTGCCTGTATGACCTCCCTACAACGCCTGTGCATGCTCCTGATGAGGTGGCGGACGGTCTCCTGAGGGATCTCCTCCCAGACCTGGACTAAAGCATCTGCCAACTCCTGGACAGTCTGTGGTGCAACGTGACCTTGGTGGATAGAGCGAGACATGATGTCCCAGATGTGCTCAATTGGATTCAGGTCTGGGGAACGGGCGGGCCAGTCCATAGCATCAATGCCTTCGTCTTGCAGGAACTGCTGACACACTCCAGCCACATGAGGTCTAGCATTGTCTTGCATTAGGAGGAACCCAGGGCCAACCGTACCAGCATATGGTCTCACAAGGGGTCTGAGGATCTCATCTCGGTACCTAATGGCAGTCAGGCTACCTCTGGCGAGCACATGGAGGGCTGTGCGGCCCTCCAAAGAAATGCCACCCCACACCATTACTGACCCAATGCCAAACCGGTCATGCTGGAGGATGTTGCAGGTAGCAGAACGTTCTCCACGGCGTCTCTAGACTCTGTCACATCTGTCACATGTGCTCAGTGTTAACCTGCTTTCATCTGTGAAGAGCACAGGGCGCCAGTGGCGAATTTGCCAATCTTGGTGTTCTCTGGTAAATGCCAAACGTCCTGCACGGTGTTGGGCTGTAAGCACAACCCCCACCTGTGGACGTCGGGCCCTCATATCACCCTCATGGAGTCTGTTTCTGACCGTTTGAGCAGACACATGCACATTTGTGGCCTGCTGGAGGTCATTTTGCAGGGCTCTGGCAGTGCTCCTCCTGTTCCTCCTTGCACAAAGGCTGAGGTAGCGGTCCTGCTGCTGGGTTGTTGCCCTCCTACGGCCTCCTCCACGTCTCCTGATGTACTGGCCTGTCTCCTGGTAGCGCCTCCATGCTCTGGACACTACGCTGACAGACACAGCAAACCTTCTTGCCACAGCTCGCATTGATGTGCCATCCTGAATAAGCTGCACTACCTGAGCCACTTGTGTGGGTTGTAGACTCCGTCTCATGCTACCACTAGAGTGAAAGCACCGCCAGCATTCAAAAGTGACCAAAACATCAGCCAGGAAGCATAGGAACTGAGAAGTGGTCTGTGGTTACCACTCCAGAACCACTCCTTTATTGGGGGTGTCTTGCTAATTGCCTATAATTTCCACCTGTTGTCTATCCCATTTGCACAACAGCATGTGAAATTGATTGTCACTCAGTGTTGCTTCCTAAGTGGACAGTTTGATTTCACAGAAGTGTGATTCACTTGGAGTTACATTGTGTTGTTTAAGTGTTCCCTTTATTTTTTTGAGCAGTGTAGTAACATAACATAGTTTGTAAGGCTGAAAGAAGACATTCATCCATCCAGTTCAGCCTGATCTCCTGCAAGTTGATCCAGAGGAAGGCAAAAAGCAATCTCAGACTCAGTGTATCACAATTCTCCACAGCAATACAACTCACAGTAATGTGCGATGTGCAAGTACATCACAGATCACCTCAGAAATAAAATGCATAGACAAGTGCAGTGTGTGAGTATCGCAAGCTCTACAGCAATATAAGTCACAGGAATGTGCAGTGTGTGAGTATATCATAGCCAACCCGCTGCTTTCACATAGGGAAGCATTGGGAGGTAGGGATGAGCGAACCCGAACTGTATAGTTCGAGTTCGTACCGAATTTTGGGGTGTCCATGACACGGACCCGAACCCGAACATTTTCGTAAAAGTCCGGGTTCGGGTTCGGTGTTCGGCGCTTTCTTGGCGCTTTTTGAAAGGCTGCAAAGCAGCCAATCAACAAGCGTCATACTACTTGCCCCAAGAGGCCATCACAGCCTTGCCTACTATTGGCATGGCTGTGATTAGCCAGTGCAGCATGTGACCCAGCCTCTATATAAGCTTGGGTCACGTAGCGCTGCACGTCACTCTGCTGATTCAAGCATAGGGAGAGGTTGCTGCTGCGACGTTAGGGCGAGATTAGGCAGATTAACTCCTCCAAAAGACTTCATTCTGTGATCGATCTGCAGCTGTGGATCATTGAAGTGCTAATATCGACTTGCTCACTTTTTTGAGGCTGCCCAGAGCGTTTTTAGATCACTTTTTTCTGGGGTGATCGGCGGCCATTTTGTGGCTTGTGGTGCGCCAGCACAAGCTATCACCAAGTGTATTTAACCATCAATAGTGTGGTTATTTTGTGCTATATCCTACATCAGCTGCAGGCTGAGCCTGTGTCACCGAAGTGCATTTAACCATCAACAGTCTGGTTATTTTTTGGCCATATACTACATCTGGTGCAGGCTGAGCCTGTGTCACCCAAGTGCATTTAACCATCAATAGTGTGGTTATTTTTTGGCCATATACTACATCAGGGGCAAGTTGAGCCTGTCACCCAGCGCTTAAAAAATAGACCTGACATTTCTATTCAACCAAATTTGTACTGTTTTAGCTGGTCAAGTTATTTGTAGTGACCGTAAAAGCACACTTTTTGTTCTGGGTTGAAAAACTATTCCCAAATTTGCCATTCTCAAAATAACTAGTTTCTGCTATATGAGGCCTACTTGAAATCTATCCCAAAAAGGATATCTTACATTGAAGGTGCTGATAGTGTCATTCAGAAAAATTTAACACACACGCTACCGTGCAGATACAAGTCTAATTCTGTGATTAAACCTATACCTGTCACACAGCGCAAAAAAAAACAGGCCTCACATTTCTATTCAACCAAATCTGTACTGTTTTAGCTGGTCAAGTTATTTGTAGTGACCGTAAAAGCACATTTTTTGTTCTGGGTTGAAAAACTTTTTCCAAATTTGCCATTCTCAAAATAACTCGTTTCTGCTATATGAGGCCTACTTGAAATCTATCCCAAAAAGGATATCTTACATTGAAGGTGCTGATAGTGTCATTCAGAAAAACCTAACACACACGCTACCGTGCAGATACAAGTCTAATTCTGTGATTAAACCTATACCTGTCACACAGCGCAAAAAAAAACAGGCCTCACATTTCTATTCAACCAAATCTGTACTGTTTTAGCTGGTCAAGTTATTCGCAGTGACCGTAAAAGCTCATTTTTTGTTCTGGGTTGAAAAACTATTCCCAAATTTGCCATTCTCAAAATAACTAGTTTCTGCTATATGAGGCCTACTTGAAATCTATCCCAAAAAGGATATCTTACATTGAAGGTGCTGATAGTGTCATACAGAAAAATTTAACACACACGCTACCATGCAGATACAAGTCTAATTCTGTGATTAAACCTATACCTGTCACACAGTGCAAAAAAAAACAGGCCTCACATTTCTATTCAACCAAATCTGTACTGTTTTAGCTGGTCAAGTTATTTGTAGTGACCGTAAAAGCACATTTTTTGTTCTGGGTTGAAAAACTATTCCCAAATTTGCCATTCTCAAAATAACTAGTTTCTGCTATATGAGGCCTACTTGAAATCTATCCCAAAAAGGATATCTTACATTGAAGGTGCTGATAGTGTCATTCAGAAAAATTTAACACACACGCTACCGTGCAGATACAAGTCTAATTCTGTGATTAAACCTATACCTGTCACATAGCGCAAAAAAAAAACAGGCCTCACATTTCTATTCAACCAAATCTGTACTGTTTTAGCTGGTCAAGTTATTTGTAGTGACCGTAAAAGCACATTTTTTGTTCTGGGTTGAAAAACTATTCCCAAATTTGCCATTCTCAAAATAACTAGTTTCTGCTATATGAGGCCTACTTGAAATCTATCCCAAAAAGGATATCTTACATTGAAGGTGCTGATAGTGTCATTCAGAAAAACTTAACCCACACGCTACCGTGCAGATACAAGTCTAATTCTGTGATTAAACCTATACCTGTCACACAGCGCAAAAAAAAACAGGCCTCACATTTCTATTCAACCAAATCCGTACTGTTTTAGCTGGTCAAGTTATTTGTAGTGACCGTAAAAGCACATTTTTTGTTCTGGGTTGAAAAACTATTCCCAAATTTGCCATTCTCAAAATAACTAGTTTCTGCTATATGAGGCCTACTTGAAATCTATCCCAAAAAGGATATCTTACATTGAAGGTGCTGATAGTGTCATTCAGAAAAACTTAACACACACGCTACCATGCAAATACAAGTCTAATTCTGTGATTAAACCTATACCTGTCACACAGCGCAAAAAAAAACAGGCCTCACATTTCTATTCAACCAAATCCGTACTGTTTTAGCTGGTCAAGTTATTTGTAGTGACCGTAAAAGCACATTTTTTGTTCTAGGTTGAAAAACTATTCCCAAATTTGCCATTCTCAAAATAACTAGTTTCTGCTATAAGAGGCCTACTTGAAATCTATCCCAAAAATGATATCTTACATTGAAGGTGCTGATAGTGTCATTCAGAAAAACTTAACACACACGCTACCATGCAGATACAAGTCTAATTCTGTGATTAAACCTATACCTGTCACACAGCGCAAAAAAAAACAGGCCTCACATTTCTATTCAACCAAATCTGTACTGTTTTAGCTGGTCAAGTTATTTGTAGTGACCGTAAAAGCACATTTTTTGTTCTGGGTTGAAAAACTATTCCCAAATTTGCCATTCTCAAAATAACTAGTTTCTGCTATAAGAGGCCTACTTGAAATCTATCCCAAAAAGGATATCTTACATTGAAGGTGCTGATAGTGTCATTCAGAAAAACTTAACACACACGCTACCGTGCAGATACAAGTCTAATTCTGTGATTAAACCTATACCTGTCACACAGCGCAAAAAAAAACAGGCCTCACATTTCTATTCAACCAAATCCGTACTGTTTTAGCTGGTCAAGTTATTTGTAGTGACCGTAAAAGCACATTTTTTGTTCTGGGTTGAAAAACTATTCCCAAATTTGCCATTCTCAAAATAACTAGTTTCTGCTATATGAGGCCTACTTGAAATCTATCCCAAAAAGGATATCTTACATTGAAGGTGCTGATAGTGTCATTCAGAAAAACTTAACACACACGCTACCATGCAAATACAAGTCTAATTCTGTGATTAAACCTATACCTGTCACACAGCGCAAAAAAAAACAGGCCTCACATTTCTATTCAACCAAATCCGTACTGTTTTAGCTGGTCAAGTTATTTGTAGTGACCGTAAAAGCACATTTTTTGTTCTAGGTTGAAAAACTATTCCCAAATTTGCCATTCTCAAAATAACTAGTTTCTGCTATAAGAGGCCTACTTGAAATCTATCCCAAAAAGGATATCTTACATTGAAGGTGCTGATAGTGTCATTCAGAAAAACTTAACACACACGCTACCATGCAGATACAAGTCTAATTCTGTGATTAAACCTATACCTGTCACACAGCGCAAAAAAAAACAGGCCTCACATTTCTATTCAACCAAATCTGTACTGTTTTAGCTGGTCAAGTTATTTGTAGTGACCGTAAAAGCACATTTTTTGTTCTGGGTTGAAAAACTATTCCCAAATTTGCCATTCTCAAAATTGTGGTGAACGGGAACAATGAGGAAAACATCTAATAAGGGACGCGGACGCGGACGTGGACATGGTCGTGTTGGTGTTAGTGGATCCTCTGGTGCTGGGAGAGGACATGGCCGTTCTGCCACATTCACACGTCCTAGAGAACCAACTACCTCAGGTCCCAGTAGCCAGCAGAATTTACAGCGATATTTGGTGGGGCCCAATGCCGTTCTAAGGATGGTAAGGCCTGAGCAGGTACAGGCATTAGTCAATTGGGTGTCCGACAGCGGATCCAGCACGTTCACATTATCTCCCACCCAGTCTTCTGCAGAAAGCGCACAGATGGCGCATGAAAACCAAGCCCATAGGTCTGTCACATCACCCCCATGCATATCAGGGAAACTGTCTGAGCCTCAAGTTATGCAGCAGTCTCTTATGCTGTTTGAAGACTCTGCTGCCAGGGTTTCCCAAGGGCATCCACCTAGCCCTTCCCCAGGGGTGGAAGAGATAGAATGCACTAACGCACAACCACTTATTTTTCCTGATGATGAGGACATGGGAATACCACCTAAGCACGTCTCTGATCAGGGGCGTAACTAGAAGTGACTGGGCCCCACAGAAAATATTTGTAAGGGCCCCCCCCCAGTGCGCTTCGCACCTTCCTCCTCCTGTGTAAACCCCACTCCTTTGGCACAGTGTAGCGGTATACTGTATATTGTGGGGCACAGTGTAGCGGTATATTGTGTGGCACAGTGTAGAGGTATACTGTATATTGTGTGGCACAGTGTAGCGGTATACTGTATATTGTGTGGCACAGTGGATGCTATATGTGTATAACAAACATATTTCACATGAAAACTTACAGTTACTTGACCCTTGGGGATCTCGGACAACACTTCCACACTTTGGCCGGGGGCTCGGCGGAGCTGATGTTGTGCTTTATCCTAATGAGAAAGATTTCATAATAAGGATTTGGAGAAGGGGCAGAGGAATAGCAGAGTAGAGAGAGGCTGGTGCTGCTACTAGGGGGTCATACCATGGGGGAGTAATAAAGCCCACCATAATGCCCCCCCCCCCGTAGTAATAATTCTCCTTATAATGTGACAGTGCAAAAATACCCCCTTGTAATGCCCCCAGTTGAGCTAATGTCCCCATAGTGCCCCCACAATGTCCCAGTATAAAATACCCCTATATAGTGCCCCCAGTAAATGCCTCCATAGTGCTCCTCTCCCCCCTTCCTGCTAGTGCCCCCCATAATGTACCAGTATAAAATGCCCAATATATAGTGCCCCAGTAGATGCCCCTCAGTGTCCGGCCTCTGATAGGCTGCCGGCCTAGTGTCCCCCATAATGCCCCCCCATCATGTGCCAGTATCAAGTGCCTCTCTCCTCCCCCCCCCCACATGTCCCAGTATCATAGCGCCACCCCCCCCCCACAAAAAAAGTGCCAGTATCATAGTGCCACCTCCCCCCCCCCATGTGCCAGTATCAGGTGCCAACCCCCCCTCCCCCCCAGGTGCCAGTATCAGGTGCCAACCCCTCTCCCCCCCATGTGCCAGTATCAGATGCCTCTCTCCCCCCCCATGTGCCAGTATCAGGTGCCAACCCCCCCTGACCCCCCAGGTGCCAGTATCAGGTGCCTCCCCCCATGTGCCAGCATCAGGTGCATCCCCCCCATGTGCCAGTATCAGGTGCCAACCCCCCCTCCCCCCCCAGGTGCCAGTATCAGGTGCCAACCCCTCTCCCCCCCATGTGCCAGTATCAGGTGCCAACCCCCCCCCCAGGTGCCAGTATCAGGTGCCAACCCCTCTCCCCCCCCATGTGCCAGTATCAGGTGCATCCCCCCCATGTGCCAGTATCAGGTGCCAACCCCCCCTCCCCCCCAGGTGCCAGTATCAGGTGCCAACCCCTCTCCCCCCCATGTGCCAGTATCTGGTGCCTCTCTCCCCACCAGGTGCCAGTATCAGGTGCCAGTATCAGGTGCCTCCCCCCATGTGCCAGTATCAGGTGCCTCTCCCCCCCCCCATGTGCCAGTATCAGGTGCCAACCCCCCCCAGGTGCCAGTATCAGGTGCCAACTCCCCCCCCCCCCATGTGCCAGTATCAGGTGCCTCTCTTCCCCCCCCCAGGTGCCAGTATCAGGTGCCTCTCCCCCCCCATGTGCCAGTATCAGGTGCCAACCCCCCCTCCCCCCCAGGTGCCAGTATCAGGTGCCAACCCCTCTCCCCCCCCCATGTGCCAGTATCAGGTGCCTCTCTTCCCCCCCCCAGGTGCCAGTATCAGGTGCCAACCCCTCTCCCCCCCCCCATGTGCCAGTATCAGGTGCCTCTCTTCCCCCCCCCAGGTGCCAGTATCAGGTGCCTCTCCCCCCCCCATGTGCCAGTATCAGGTGCCAACCCCCCCTCCCCCCCAGGTGCCAGTATCAGGTGCCTCTCTTCCCCCCCCCCCCAGGTGCCAGTATCAGGTGCCTCTCCCCCCCCCATGTGCCAGTATCAGGTGCCAACCCCCCCTCCCCCCCAGGTGCCAGTATCAGGTGCCTCTCTTCCCCCCCCCAGGTGCCAGTATCAGGTGCCTCTTCCCCCCCCATGTGCCAGTATCAGGTGCCAACCCCCCCTCCCCCCCAGGTGCCAGTATCAGGTGCCAACCCCTCTCCCCCCCCATGTGCCAGTATCAGGTGCCTCTCTTCCCCCCCCCCATGTGCCAGTATCAGATGCCAACCCCCCCCCCCAGGTGCCAGTATCAGGTGCCAGGGGCCCTGAAGGGGCCCTGAACAGTTAAGACATCGATAGAACTTGAAAATAAACTGTCACACACGCTGCCGAAGCCGGGCCCCCTTGGCAGCCCGGGGCCCGAAGCAGCTGCTTCCCCGGTAGTTACGCCACTGTCTCTGATGATGACGAAACACAGGTGCCAACTGCTGCGTCTTTCTGCAGTGTGCAAGGGATCAAGACTGGGTGGAAGACGATGCAGGGGATGATGAGGTCCTAGACCCCACATGGAATGAAGGTCGTGCCACTGACTTTCAGAGTTCGGAGGAAGAGGCAGTGGTGAGACCGAGCCAACAGCGTAGCGAAAGAGGGAGCAGTGGGCAAAATAAGAACACCCGCCGCCAAGAGACTCCGCCTGCTACTGACCGCCGCCATCTGGGACCGAGCACCCCAAAGGCAGCTTCAAGGAGTTCCCTGGCATGGCACTTCTTCAAACAATGTGCTGACGACAAGACCCGAGTGGTTTGCACTCTGTGCCATCAGAGCCTGAAGCGAGGCATTAACGTTCTGAACCTTAGCACAACCCGCATGAACTGCAGTGGAGTAAACACCTTAAAAACAAGGAGGAACTCACTCAGGCTCCCCCTGCTACCTCTTCTGCTGCTGCCGCCGCCTCGGCCTCTTCTGCTGCTGCCGCCACCTCGGCCTCTTCCTCTGCCTCTGGAGGAACGTTGGCACCTGCCGCCCAGCAAACATGGGATGTACCACCAACACCACCACCTGCGTCACCAAGCATCTCAACCATGTCACACGGCAGCGTTCAGCTCTCCATCTGACAAACATTTGAGAGAAAGCGTAAATTCCCACCTAGCCACCCTCGATCCCTGGCCCTGAATGCCAGCATTTCTAAACTATTGGCCTATGAAATGCTGTCATTTAGGCTGGTGGTCACACACAGCTTCAAACAGCTCATGTCGCTTGCTGTCCCACAGTATTTTGTTCCCAGCCGGCACTACTTCTCCAAGAGAGCCGTGCCTTCCCTGCACAACCAAGTGTCCGATAAAATCAAGTGTGCACTGCGCAACGCCATCTGTGGCAAGGTCCACCTAACCACAGATACGTGGACCAGTAAGCACGGCCAGGGACGCTATATCTCCCTAACTGCACACTGGGTAAATGTAGTGGCGGCTGGGCCCCAGGCGGAGAGCTGTTTGGCGCACGTCCTTCCGCCGCCAAGGATCGCAGGGCAACATTCTTTGCCTCCTGTCTCCTACTCCTCCTACTCAGCTTCCTCCTCCTCTTCTTCCACCTGCTCATCCAGTCAGCCACACACCTTCACCACCAACTTCAGCACAGCCCGGGGTAAACGTCAGCAGGCCGTTCTGAAACTCATATGTTTGGGGGACAGGCCCCACACCGCACAGGAGTTGTGGCGGGGTATAGAACAACAGACCGACGAGTGGTTACTGCCGGTGAGCCTCAAGCCCGGCCTGGTGGTGTGCGATAATGGGCGAAATCTCGTTGCAGCTCTGGGACTAGCCGGTTTGACGCACATCCCTTGCCTGGCGCATGTGCTGAATTTGGTGGTGCAGAAGTTCATTCGCAACTACCCCGACATGTCAGAGCTGCTGCATAAAGTGCGGGCCGTCTGTTCGTGCTTACGCCGTTCACACCCTGCCGCTGCTCGCCTGTCTGCGCTACAGCGTAACTTCGGCCTTCCCGCTCATCGCCTCATATGCGACGTGCCCACCAAGTGGAACTCCACCTTGCATATGCTGGACAGACTGTGCGAGCAGCAGCAGGCCATAGTGAAGTTTCAGCTGCAGCACGCACGGGTCAGTCGCACTGCGGATCAGACCCACTTCACCACCAATGACTGGGCCTCCATGCGAGACCTGTTTGCCCTGTTGCGCTGTTTCGAGTACTCCACCAACATGGCCAGTGGCGATGACGCCGTTATCAGCGTTACAATACCACTTCTATGTCTCCTTGAGAAAACACTTAGGGCGATGATGGAAGAGGAGGTGGCCCAGGAGGAAGAGGAGGAAGAGGGGTCATTTTTAGCACTTTCAGGCCAGTCTCTTCGAAGTGACTCAGAGGGAGGTTTTTTGCAACACCAGAGGCCAGGTACAAATGTGGCCAGACAGGGCCCACTACTGGAGGACGAGGAGGACGAGGATGAGGAGGAGGTGGAGGAGGATAAGGATGAAGCATGTTCACAGCGGGGTGGCACCCAAAGAAGCTCGGGCCCATCACTGGTGCGTGGCTGGGGGGAAACACAGGACGATGACGATACGCCTCCCACAGAGGACAGCTTGTCCTTACCTCTGGGCAGCCTGGCACACATGAGCGACTACATGCTGCAGTGCCTGCGCAACGACAGCAGAGTTGCCCACATTTTAACGTGTGCGGACTACTGGGTTGCCACCCTGCTGGATCCCCGGTACAAAGACAATGTGCCCACCTTACTTCCTACACTGGAGCGTGATAGGAAGATGCGCGAGTACAAGCGCGCGTTGGTAGACGCGCTACTGAGAGCATTCCCAAATGTCACAGGGGAACCAGTGGAAGCCCAAGGGGAAGGCAGAGGAGGAGCAAGAGGTCGCCAACGCAGCTGTGTCACGGCCAGCTCCTCTGAGGGCAGGGTTAGCATGGCAGAGATGTGGAAAAGTTTTGTCACCACGCCACAGCTAACTGCACCACCACCTGATACGGAACGTGTTAGCAGGAGGCAACATTTCACTAACATGGTGGAACAGTACCTGTGCATACCCCTCCACGTACTGACTGATGGTTCGGCCCCATTCAACTTCTGGGTCTCCAAATTGTCCACGTGGCCAGAGCTAGCCTTTTATGCCTTGGAGGTGCTGGCCTGCCCGGCGGCCAGCGTTTTGCCTGAACGTGTATTCAGCACGGCAGGGGGCGTCATTACAGACAAACGCAGCCGCCTGTCTACAGCCAATGTGGACAAGCTGACGTTCATAAAAATGAACCAGGCATGGATCCCACAGGACCTGTCCATCCCTTGTGCAGATTAGATATTAACTACCTCCCCTTAACAATATATTATTGTACTCCAGGGCACTTCCTCATTCAATACTATTTTTATTTTCATTTTACCATTATATTGCGGGGCAACCCAAAGTTGAATGAACCTCTCCTCTGTCTGGGTGCCGGGGCCTAAATGTGTGACAGTGGCCTGTTCCAGTGGTGGGTGACGTGAAGCCTGATTCTCTGCTATGACATGAAGACTGATTCTGTGCTGACATAAGGCCAGATTCTCTGTTACGGGACCTCTCTCCTCTGCCTGGGTGCCTGGGCCTAAATATGTGACAGTGGCCTGTTCCAGTGGTGGGTGACGTGAAGCCTGATTCTCTGCTATGACATGAAGACTGATTCTGCGCTGACATAAGGCCAGATTCTCTGTTACGGGACCTCTCTCCTCTGCCTGGGTGCCTGGGCCTAAATATGTGACAGTGGCCTGTTCCAGTGGTGGGTGACGTGAAGCCTTATTCTCTGCTATGACATGAAGACTGATTCTGTGCTGACATAAGGCCAGATTCTCTGTTACGGGACCTCTCTCCTCTGCCTGGATGCCTGGGCCTAAATATGGGACAGTGGCCTGTTCCAGTGGTGGGTGACGTGAAGCCTGATTCTCTGCTATGACATGAAGACTGATTCTGCGCTGACATAAGGCCAGATTCTCTGTTACGGGACCTCTCTCCTCTGCCTGGATGCCTGGGCCTAAATATGTGACAGTGGCCTGTTCCAGTGGTGGGTGATGTGAAGCCTGATTCTCTGCTATGACATGAAGACTGATTCTGCGCTGACATAAGGCCAGATTCTCTGTTACGGGACCTCTCTCCTCTGCCTAAATATGTGACAGTGGCCTGTTCCAGTGGTGGGTGACGTGAAGCCTGATTCTCTGCTATGACATGAAGACTGATTCTGCGCTGACATAAGGCCAGATTCTCTGTTACGGGACCTCTCTCCTCTGCCTGGGTGCCTGGGCCTAAATATGTGACAGTGGCCTGTTCCAGTGGTGGGTGATGCGAAGCCTGATTCTCTGCTATGACATGAAGACTGATTCTGCGCTGACATAAGGCCAGATTCTCTGTTACGGGACCTCTCTCCTCTGCCTGGGTGCCGGGGCCTAAATATGTGACAGTGGCCTGTTCCAGTGGTGGGTGACGTGAAGCCTGATTCTCTGCTATGACATGAAGACTGATTCTGCGCTGACATGAAGCCAGATTCTCTGCTATGGCATGAAGAGACTGATTCTCTGCTGACATGAAGCCAGATTCTTTGCTATGGCATGAAGACTGATTCTCTGCTGACGTGAAGCCAGATTCTCTGCTATGGGACCTCTGTCCAATTGATATTGGTTAATTTTTATTTTTTTAATTTTTATTTTAATTCATTTCCCTATCCACATTTGTTTGCAGGGGATTTACCTACATGTTGCTGCCTTTTGCAGCCCTCTAGCTCTTTCCTGGGCTGTTTTACAGCCTTTTTAGTGCCGAAAAGTTCGGGTCCCCATTGACTTCAATGGGGTTCGGGTTCGGGACGAAGTTCGGGTCAGGTTCGGATCCCGAACCCGAACATTTCCGGGAAGTTCGGCCGAACTTCTCGAACCAGAACATCCAGGTGTTCGCTCAACTCTATTGGGAGGCTATTGGGCATGCGTGGCTTCATAGAGATGCTTTGAATCAATGCATTTCTATGAGGAGTGTTTAGCGTGAAGGACTAGGTAGCACCTCTAGTGGCCGTCTGATGAGTGGTCACTAGAGGTGTTCCATGGCAGTAATGTAAATACTGACTTTTTTTGTGAAAAATCAGTGTTTACATTACAAAGCTTGCAGAGACATGCTACAGACACCAGAACTACTACGTTTAGCTGTTGTGGTTCTGGTGACTATAGTGTACCTTAATATAGAGAAAAAAAAAGAATCAGCACAATAGTATTAAATAAAATGGCTGTATCATTATTCTAAAAATTAAAAAAAGCACAACTTCTGACACAAATATATAGTATTTTGCAAATCACTTTTTTTTTTCAATGTGCAGATAGTACTGTACTACTAACCCCTCCATCCACCCCTCCCTCCCCCTTCTCCATCCCCCCACCCCCTTCTCCAACCACCCAGCACCCTTAGGGCTTGTTCACATGACTGTGTGAAGCCTGTGCCCATGCTGGAGACCGCAAATTGCGGTCCGCAATGCACGGGCACCGACCGCGGCCCAGGCTCATGGGGATCGCGGACCTATTCACTTGAATGGGTCCGCGATCCGTCCGTTCCGCAAAAAGATAGAGCAAGTTCTATATTTTTGCGGAGGCACGGAACGGAACCCCAGGAAGCACTCCGTAGTGCTTCCGTAGTGTTCCAATCCGTGCTTCCGTTCCACATCTCCAGATTTGCAGACCCATTCAAGCGAATGGATCCGCATCCGTGATGCGGAATGCACACGGAACGGTGCCCGTGTATTGCGTCGCAATTTGCGGTCGACAGCATGGGCACGGGCTTCACATGGTCGTGTGAACAAGCCCTTATATAAAACAAGTAATATATATATATTGTGAGACAGTGACAGGTCTCACTCAGGTTAGAGGCATGGAAGGGGTGGATAGTGTGGTCCACACCCCTGTTCCACCTCAGGTGAGACAAGCTGGAGGTAATCAGCCTGGCATAAGGCACCTCCCAGAGTGTCAGAAAGGGGGTAGTGTGTTACCTGTGGACAGAGGCCTGGAGGCTCTGTCTGTGTGGTCTCAGCTGGGCAAGGCTGAGGGACCACAAGGCTGGGAGATAGCCTGGAGTTGGGGGACGCAGCGACGCCTGGGAGGGTCGCAGGGCCATAGTCAGGCAGACTACTGAGCCCCGATCCCCCACAAGAGACACTGAACTGGAGACAGTGGGCGTACTGTGCTCTGTACAGCCAGGAGGCTGTGGGACATTGGCTGACAAAGCCGCATGAGTTCACAGGGTGTGAACTGTGACTTTAGGTGAGTCAGGATATTATATGTTTAGTTAGAGCCCAGCCGGGCAGGTGTTTATTTTGTACCATTTATGTTTGGATTGCTGAGGAGCCAAATAAAGTGATGTTTGGACCAGAAACTTGGTGTCTGGCGACGATATTTGTGTGAATCACCCCCGGAGAAGAGCTAAACCCCCCACAATATATATATATATATATATATATAGAGAACAAAGAAGTAGGACTGCACTCCAGTGCAGAGGCTGCGTACAAGTTACATAGTTTTAATCCCCATAGTGCTGCGTACAAAAAATTGTAAAATACATTATGTATTTTACAATTTTTTGTACGCAGCACTATGGGGATTAAAACTATGTAACTTATGATTGGGCTTGCACAGGTGTCTCATGTGGACCTGGCTGATTTTGCTACCCGCCCTAGTCCACTACACCCCTCCCTGACTGGGCGGAGATGATGGAGGTGGATAGTATTTTAGCTGGGAACATAGGAGACACTTAGGATCATGACTAAGAACATGACAGTTCGAAACGCGTAGATCTTTGGAACCGGTGGGCACCAGTGTTTTTTTGACTGCTGTATTTTCCTGAATTTTGGTGACAATAAAGACCGGGATTTTCACATTATCCATCGTGGTGCTGGAGCATTTCTTCTATTTCCTCTATCTTCAATCAGGACTGGCTTGAGTCCGCTCCGTGCACCGCTGTGCAGGACGTTGAGGTGAGCTGGCTGTAACCCTTTCCATGCAACACAGGACATACCCAGGTCAGTGACTCAGCGGCACGGTTATTGACTTTTAGGCTCTGCCGTGTGTGCCATCGGTCAGGTCCGTTACCCTGCAGCCCAGTATCGACTTGCGGGCTCTGCTGTGTACGCCGCCTTGGGTACGGTTGTTCAGTTGGGCTGGTACCGTGACTCTTAGCCTGGGGTATAGGGTATTCTGGACACTCCGTTGTTGCTACACTACAAGGTTACTCGAGCGTCTAGGCTGGGAGTATTCAGGGCTCGTGAACAGTGTCGTTTGGGGCAAGAGAAGGGAATGTGATGTGTTGTTCATTGTATTTGATACTGTATGTGATATACTGTGTTTGTAATTACTGTTAATACTACTGTTCAGTAAAGTTACTGTTTTTGCATCAAAGGCTGGTGTCCGTGTCACTTTCTTTATTCCATGACTTCGCTGTATCCTGGGGGTCCCTCCCCGGTTCACGGTCTTACACAGAGACCAGCACCAGGGCTGTAACCATGAACCTCTTGCCCAGGAAGGCCAGTCTTAGCCATTACCTTGGTGAGAAAAGACCTGGGGATGGAAGGTGTGAACCGACATGTAATATAATGGGGGAAAATGGGAGGGCAATTAATGAATGTAGTATATGAGAGTATAGTGAGGATGTTGGTGCTGGAGGTTAATGGGCATGGATCTTGTACTGGAAGGGGCTATTAGAGATGGGTTGTCATGTACTATGGGGTTTAAGATGGAGTGTCATGTCCTATGTGGTATTATATGGGTATATTGGGTAATAAAGTAGTATTTGATGACTGATTTCATATATTGGGTAGTGTTAGATTGGGACTGTCATGTGCTTGTGGGTATTAGATGAGGTATGTCATACTCTGGAGGTATTTGGTGGCTGATGGCATGCACTGGGGGTATTAGTTGGGAGGATGTCATGTGCTGGGAGTATTACATTGGATATTTCATGTACTGGGGGTATTAAATGGTTGATGTTACATACTGGGATTTAAGTATGCCATTTGTAACTAGCACCCACAACGTATATGGTTTGGAGTCCAATAAATTTAGGGGTCTGATCTGGAGTCTGACAAATTTAGGGTGTCTGATCTGGGGTCTGACAAATGCAGGTACTTTCGTCTGATACTGATAAATTTAGGTGGTCTGGGTCAAGTTTAGTTAATGTAAATTTATTTAGGTTTCTTATCCGGCATTTGAATTTATTTAGGGGGCCTAAATTAATTCAGGGGTCTAGTCTGGGGTCTGTTATTTTAGGAGGTCTGATTTAATTTAGGAGTCTGAATTCTGAATTCATGTTGCTATAAAGGCTGAAGATGGCTTCAAAAGTAGGAACCAAAGATGTGTTAGGAAAAAGCTCTGCAGTTGTCAGGGGAAGTCATCTTGGCAGTCTGGGCTGTATGCAAAAGAAACGGAAAATGAACAACAGAATCTTTCACATGTGAATACAGTCTTACTAGGTGGGGGCACTTTAGATCTGTGGATCAACAATATATCATTGTCCAAGGTTTTCGCATAATTGTTTTGGCAGCCACAATTGTGTTTTATTACTTTGGCCTATATCGTGCGTAAATTTAACCTTATTTCCTCTTGCTTTTTTTGTGATTGAAATGGCTAGAATTTTACTGTTATTGATGTTTTCATTTCACTGGTCCAAAGTCACAGTTGCTTATAACGAACTATATAATGATATTTTCTATAATTTGTCTACTTTTTATTGCAAACATAATGGAAACAGACTATTTATTGTCTGAATCTTTTACAAATGCGCGTCATCTGTATTTTGTAGGGATAACGGGATAAAACAAATTATGTATAAAATGATTTATGTTATTAAAAAATAAATCAGATTGGTTTGGATTCTGCCGCCTAAGGTTTTAAAATCATCATTGTAAAATATTGGTTCTATTGTTTTGTTTATCTGTTTGCGATGACCTTCACAATCAAAAGTATGAGAAGATTGGGTAATTGGCTTCAGTCGGCCAAACTCTCCTAATTCAACTCTCTATTTTATAACTTGCAATTTTATTTTATCTCCTAGTAAAATTGACTTCTTAGAGGGGAAGACATTTATTCAAGTTTTATTGTTGTGACATAATCCAGATAACATTCAAGAAGTGCACAATGTTACAATTCAGTGAATTAATGTTTTCTGGTCTTTGCATTGAAATGTGAGCATATTAAAAACATCTTTGCAATGGACCATAACAACTCTGCACACTCCTGAGCCTGATTTATTGAGCGATAAATATTATCTGTAAACTTTCCCATACATTATTCATTTTGCTTATTTTATATCACTATCAGTTTCCATAAGTCTGTGCTTTCTATACCTGACTGAAAAAAAGGCAATCTTAATGGCTCTTGTGTTAGAAACTTCATCAGTTACCCTTTTATTCAAAAGTTCATTTTTCTTGCAAGTTTATCTTAGAAATAGCATTTTGTTGGTATCACATGCCTGCATTTATGCATAGGCTGAACCCTTCGATCCCTGGTGTGTGCTGGAGATGCAGGTCGTAGAAGGGGACCCTGACACACTTGTTTTGGTGTTACCCCTTAATTCACATTGAGGACATTTCTCAAATGCAGATCCCCTTATGGCCTCTATTTTTTTTCCTTAATGTCTCTCTAATACCAATGGGGCATAAAACTGCCCGACTGCTCCTGCATATCAGCAGCTCGATGCCTAATTGCAAGTCATTGGAAGCGTACATTACTCCCTACCAGTTTAGAATTATATAAGAGGGTCAAAGATTTATGTTGCATGGAATATCTTTCTATATAGAGAAAAAAAGGAAAACAAAAAAACACAGCACCTCATGTGTGGTATCGTCGGGGTGGCTTATAGGTAAGGTAATACTGGTTATGCTAAACAGAAACTGTTGTGAGAAGTCACAACAGCTAACAGTCGCTTTGCTGGTTATAGCCCTACCAGCATAAGGGATTCCGTGCTGCTACCTGGGTTCCCACCCGCCTCGAGACGCCAAGGATTGGGAACACTTGAAGAAGAAAATACTGGAGAAAAATTGGAACCGTTCCTCTGGCGCTGCTAGCGTATAGATCAGTCTTTTAGGTGAGTTTAAAGACTTATTTATTTATTAATAATTATTAATATAATAATAAAAAAGTCTTTATACTCACCTAAAAGACTGATCTAACAGTATATGCTAGCAATGCCGGAGGAATGTCTCCAATTTTTCTCCAGTATTTTCTTCTTCATGGAATATCTTTTGGCATTATTGAATAATACATTAGATACCTTTATGGCGCTCTCGTCTCCATGGGATGCCTATTGCATCTTAAAGGATGACTACCCTTTTTCAGCTGTGGATTCTTTCCTCACAGATACATAATGCTGATCCTCCAGTCAAAGGATTCCTGCATTTTTTACATCTCCCCTTACTTGTGTGTGATGTCTTATCTTGTAAGTCAGTCTTAATTTTTTTCTTTTGATTCTTTCTTACTATTGAATTGCATTTAATGTGTTAGCTACTTACCATATTATATTAGAGTTAGGGCTCTTTCACACTTGCGTTGTTGTGTTCCGGCATAGAGTTCCGTCGTCGGGGCTCTATGCCGGAAGAATCCTGATCAGGATTATCCCAATGCATTCTGAATGGAGTGAAATCCGTTCAGGATGCATCAGGATGTCTTCAGTTCCGGAACGGAACGTTTTTTGGCCGGAGAAAATACTGCAGCATGCTGCGCTTTTTGCTCCGGCCAAAAATCCGGAACACTTGCCGCAAGGCCGGATCCGGAATTAATGCCCATTGAAAGGCATTGATCCGGATCCGGCCTTAAGCTAAACGTCGTTTCGGCGCATTGCCGGAGCCGACATTTAGCTTTTTCTGAATGGTTACCATGGCTGCCGGGACGCTAAAGTCCTGGCAGCCATGGTAAAGTGTAGCGGGGAGCGGGGGAGCAGCATACTTACCGTCCGTGCGGCTCCCGGGGCGCTTCAGAGTGACGTCAGGGCGCCCCAAGCGCATGGATCATGTGATCGCATTGGACACGTCATCCATGCGCATGGGGCGCTCTGACGTCACTCTGGAGCGCCCCGGGAGCCGCACGGACTGTAAGTATACCGCTCCCCCGCTCCCCGCTCCTACTATGGCAACCAGGACTTTAATAGCGTCCTGGGTGCCATAGTAACACTGAAAGCATTTTGAAGACGGTTCCGTCTTCAAATGCTTTCAGTACACTTGCGTTTTTCCGGATCCGTAGTGTAATTCCGGCAAGTGGAGTGCACGCCGGATCCGGACAACGCAAGTGTGAAAGAGGCCTTATCCGCTGATTGTTTCGTTTGTCAAAGATGAACTGGTTGATAACCCTACAGAGGGAGGATGTTCTGTTCAGTTAAAATACTACTGTAAGTCACTATATTGTCATAGTTTCTAAAGGGTAGATATGTGACTTTCTAGTAAGAAAAGTCCCCGACATGAAGGTCTTGCTGACTGTTTTTCATTTGTGTTCATTATATTGTCTGACGTTGTAGAGGAACAATGTACAATGCCCTATTCTACTGTATAAGCTGTTTCATTATGTGATTTTCCTCCTCATTGATACATCACAGGCGTGGATACTACTTATTTATTTTTATGTGTATCACTTATGTTAACAATGTGTTTTTTTCCTTTTGCACTTTGCAAAACTTTAATAAAAATACAGTTAATAAAAAAAAGAAATAACATTTTGCAACAGAAATATACAGTTGGCAGAAAAAATAAAATAACAATTTGTAATTGCCTGGATTTCTACATTGATTACTAATAACATGTGGTCTGATGGTCACAATTATAGACAGAAGCTAACTAAAGGTCACATAATGAGCTGATAAAGTATTGAAGATTGGACTTAATCCCTGGATTGTTCAGTGGATCTGTGGTTGGCTGTTGAATCGATATCAGAGTGTTGTCGTTAACCCCTTAAGGACTCGGCCCTATTTCACCTTACGGACGTGACCTGACCAGTGTCACTTTAAGTGCTAACTTTAAAACGCTTTGACTTATCCAGGCCATTCTGAGAATGTTTTTTCGTCACATATTGTACTTTATGACACTGGTAAAATGAAGTAAAAAATAATAATTTTTATTTATAAAAAAATACCAAATTTACCAAAATTTTTTAAAAGATTGCAAATTTCCAAGTTTCAATTTCTCTACTTCTATAATACATAGTAATACCTGCAAAAATAGTTATTACTTTACATTCCCCATATGTGTACTTCATGTTTGGATCATTTTGGGAATGATATTCTATTTTTTGGGGATGCTACAAGGCTTAGAAGTTTAGAAGCAAATCTTGAAATTTTTCCAAAATTTTCAAAAACCCAATTTTTAGGGACCAGTTCAGGTCTGAAGTCACTTTGCGAGGCTTACATAATAGAAACCACCCAAAAATGACCCCATTCTATTAACTACACCCCCCAAGGTATTTAAAACAGATTTTAAAACTTTGTTAACTCTTTAGGTGTTCCACAACAATTGATGGAATATAGAGATTCAATTTCAAAATGTCACTTTTTTGGCAGATTTTCCATTTTAATAATTTTTTTTCCAGTTACAAAGCAAGGGTTAACAGCCAAACCAAACTCAATATTTATGGCCCTGATTCTGTAGTTTACAGAAACACCCCATATGTGGTCGTAAACCGCTGTACGGGCACATGGCAGGGCGCAGAAGGAAAGGAATGCCATACGGTTTTTGGAAGGCAGATTTTGCTGGACTGGTTTTTGCACACCATGTCCCATTTGAAGCCCCCTGAAGCACCCCTAGAGTAAAAACTCCCAAAAAATTGCCCCATTTTAGAAACTAGGGGATAGGGTGGCAGTATTGTTGGTACTAGTTTAGGGTACATATGATTTTTGGTTGCTCTATATCACACTTTTTGTGAGGCAAGATAACAAGAAATAGCTGTTTTGGCACCGTTTTAATTTTTTGTTATTTACAACATTCATCTGACAGATTAGATCATGTGATATTTTTATAGACCAGGTTGTCACGGATGCGGCGATACCTAAAATGTATACTTTTTTTTTATTTATGTAAGTTTTACACAATGATTTCATTTTTGAAGCAAAATCATGTTTTAGTGTTTCCATAGTCTGAGAGACATAATTTTTTCAGTTTTTGGGCGATTACCTTGGGTAGGGTATTATTTTTGCTGGATGAGATGACGGTTTTATTGGCACTATTTTGGGGTGCGTGTGACTTTTAGATTGCTTGCTATTACACTTTTTGTGATGTAAGGTGACAAAAAATGGTTTATTTAGCACAGTTTTTCTTTAAAAATTTTTACGGTGTTCATCTAAGGGGTTAGTTCATGTGATATTTTTATAGAGCCGGTCGATACGGACACGGCGATACCTAATATGTATACCTTTTTTTTATTTATGTAAGTTTTACACAATAATATCATTTTTGAAACAAAAAAAAAATCATGTTTTAGTGTCTCCATATTCTGAGAGACATAGTTTTTTCAGTTTTTGGGCAATTATCTTAGGTAGGGTCTCATTTTTTGCAGGATAAGATGACGGTTTGATTGGCACTATTTTGGGGTGCATATGATTTTTTGATCGCCTGCTATTGCACTTTTTGTAGTGTAAGGTGACAAAAAATTGTTTATTTAGCACAGTTTTTATTTTTTATTTTTTACGGTATTCATCTGAGGGGTTAGGTCATGTGATATTTTTATAGAGCCGGTCGATACGGACGCGGCGATACCAAATATGTATACTTTTTTTTTATTTATGTAAGTTTTACACAATAACAGCTTTTTTAAAACAAAAAAAATGATGTTTTAGTGTCTCCATATTCTGAGCCATAGTTATTTTATTTTTTGGGCAATTGTCTCAGGTAGGGGCTCAGTATTTGCGGGATGAGGTGACGGTTAGATTGGTACTATTTTGGTGGGCAAAAACCTTTTTGATCGCTTGCTGTTGTACTTTTTGGGATGTAAGGTAACCAAAAAATGGTTTATTTAGCACAGTTTTTTTTTTTTTTTTTTTTTTACGGTGTTCATCTGAGGAGTTAGGTCATGTAATATTTTTATAGAGCCGGTCGATACGGACGCGGCGATACCTAATATGTATATATGTATACATACATATATATGTATACTTCCCCCCCCCCCCCTATTTTTTACCAATTTTTTTTAACTTTATTTGGGCAAAATGACGTTTTTGTTTATTTTTACTTGAAACTTGTAATTTTTTTGGGGGAAAACTTTATTTTTTCAACTTTTTTTTTCACTTTATTTTTTGTCCCACTTTTGGACTTGAACTTTTGGGGGTCTAATCCTTTACAATGCATTCCAATACTTCTGTATTGGAATGCATTGGCTGTATGAGTAATACTGTGTGTATTACTCATACAGCTTCCGGCCTGTGAGATCCAGGGGGCTGGATCTCACAGGCTCGTCACCGGAAGGCAGCGCGATGCCTTCCTTAGGCATCGTGCTGCCTTCCATGCCATTGGGTCCCCCCCACAGCCCCATGGGGACCCGATGGCACCGCCGCCCGCACAATAAAAAGCCGCAAACCGCAGGTCTGAATTGACTTACCGTTTGCGGCGATCGCCGACACGGGGGGGGGGTCACGGGACCCCCCCGCGCATTTAGCCGTGGTGCCTGCTCAATGATTTGAGCAGGCACAGTGTTCCGATCACCGCCCGACGGGCGGCGGTGATCGGAACTATAGATGACGTACCGGTACGTCATGGATCCTCAAGGACTCGGGATCCATGCCGTACCGGTACGTCTTGGGTCCCTAAGGGGTTAATGGGTTTTATTCTGAGAAAAGACGTGTCACAAGTGGTGTACCTCAAGGATCAGTCCTCGGTCCCATTTAAAAAAATATTTTTGTAGGCAACATAGGAGATGGTTTGGTAGGAAAGGTTTGTCTATTTGCCGCTGATACAAAAGTGTGTAATAGGCTTTTTATTCCTGGAGGGGTTTGCAACATAGAAAAAGATTCTAGCTTCGCTAGATAAATGGTCCCAACAATGGAAACTGAAGTTCAGTGTTTCCAAATGTAAAACAATGCACTTGAAGTAAAGGAACACTCAGTCTATTATATTGGCAGCTCTGTGTTAGTGAGGACGTCAGAACTGAAGGATTTAAGCCTCCTGATATCAGACAGCTTCAAAATGAGAGCACAGTGTGGACAGGCAACAGGGAATTAGGCACATTTAGACTGGCGCTGGATATGCCAAAGTTATGTATGTAGAGGCCGGCACCTCTCCATAACTTCAGCGGATCCACCGCAAGATATAGGGGTTATTAAGACTGGCATCTAAAACGTTGGTATTAATAAATGACCCCCTTGGGGCTAATACACATGAATGTGCCATGTTTTGCGGTCTCCAAATTGCGGATCCGCAAAACACGGATGCTGCCCATGTGCGTTCAGCAATTTGTGGAACTGAACGGTCGGCCCATTATAGAAATGCTTATTCTTGTCTGTTTTGCGGACATGATCTATCATTTTTGCACGGCCATGGAATGGAACAAGTGATGCAGACAGCAAATGGAGTGCTGTCCGCATCTTTTGTGGCCCCATTGAAGTGAATGGGTCCGCAAAAAATGGGGGAAACATGATCGAAATGGGGTTTTGTGAGATTTTTTTTTAATGATGATCTATCCTCTGATTGGTCGGGATCTGATCAGCTGTTCGAAAAGGCAGCAGCGCTACTTTAAGTGCTTTACTAGGCCAGTGGCATCACGTTCATCGTTCACGTGGCCTAAGAGCAGCTCAGCCCCATGCAAGTGAATGGGGATGAGTTGCGATGCACAGCCACTATACGATGTACAGGGATGTGCTTGGTGAGCTGTGAGAAGGCAGCGGTTCTAACAGGAGCGCCGGTACCATCTCAAACAGCTGATCGGCGGGAGTCCTGTGTGATAGACCCCAACCGATCAGATACTGATGACCTATTCTGAGGATAGGTCATCAGTATTAAAATGTCGGAAAACCCTTTTAAAGGTTTAGAAAAGGTTCAGGAGGGAAGAAGCTATACACAAGAACAATGGGGAATAATCTGAAATTAGCTGGGGGTAAGATAAGAGTCAAGAAATATTAGTTTACTGAAAGAGAAGCTTGGAACAGACTTCCAGCAGAAGTGGTTGGGACATTTTTAGTAAATGAATTTAAACATACCAGGGATATGCACATCTACCCTAAGATTTAAAACAATAATAATATAAGGGCAGGCTAGAAGGACCAGTTGGTCATTTTCTGCCGTCAATCTTCTATGTTTCTGTGTAATAAGACACATAGTTTCACCATTCATGTCTTTTATTGAGCACATTGAGTATACATCCACAATGCAGGGAGAAAAAGAAGCCTTGATTTAAAATTAGACAAAATGAATAATGTATGCAAAGTTTATAATATACAGTATATCGCTCAATAAATCAGGCTTTGAAGTGAGCAGAGCTGTTATGGTCCACTGCAAAGATATTTTAATATGCACAAATTTCAATGGAAAGACCAAAAAACATTAATTCACTGAACTGTAACATTGTGCACTTCTTGAATGTTATCTTACCTTTTCATTTGCACAGTGGATGTGCTCAATGAAAAAAAATAAAAAATAAACATGAACAGATTTGTATGGTATTAATTTAGTTGGATTGTGCTTGTCTAATAATTATGAATTGGGTCCTTTTAACCCTTTCTGGACATCCACCATACATGTATGTTGCCCACTTGTGAATGCAGCTAATGTCGATTGCTCACATTTTAGCCTTCAGATGCCTTGGTCAAATGTTACCATAACATCTGAGAGCACCTTTGTGATTGGACCGCGCTACAGCCAGGGAGAAAGAGACGCCCATTGAGACACAGGGCTGTCTTCTTCTCCCTGTACCGATGCTATTCATTAGCATACCAGGCGGGAGAATTCAACAGGGGCACAGCGGGCGAACAGAGCGGCGCCCAGTAAAAAATAGTAAGTGCTCTTAGATCCCTGCTCTATGCCCTACATAACCTGCTACTTATTTCATAATGTCTGGACCCATGAAAGGTCCTTTTTAAATAAGTGTTTATGTTTAAAGTTAAAGTGAAAGTACCAGTCACACAGTTAGAAACACAGCTGAACAGCTCAATATTTTTAATACAGGCCTCATGCACACTACCGTCCTGTTTTTTGGGGTCGGCAATTCGCGGATCCGCAAAAAACGGAAGCTGCAAAGCACGGAGAAGAATAGAACATGTTATATTTTATTAGCGGGGCCGCGGAACGGAGCAACGGATGCGGACAGCACACAGAGTGCTGTTCGCATCTTTTGCGGCCCCATTGAAGTGAATGGGTCCGCATCCGAGCCGCCAAAACGGTGGCTCGGATGCGGACCCAAACAACGGCCGTGTGCATGAGGCCAAAGGCCAATTGAAAATATGATTTTTAGCCAAAAATAAGTTAAATGCAATCATTAAAAAAATTTACTCCAAAGGTGTACATAGCCTTTAAGTACTAGGCCTATTTTCGTTTTTTTCTACCCACATTCCAAAACCTATAACTATTTTAATTTTCCTTTATACTATATGAGGGCTTAATTTTTGCAGGATAAGTTGTATTTTTTATTCACAACATTTAATTTACCATATCTAGTATTGGAAAATGGGAAAAAAATTCTTTGTGGGGCAAAATAAAATAAAAAAGGCACAATTCCGACAAGGATTTTTGGGTTTTGATATTACGGCGTTCACTGTGCGCTTAAAATGACATAAAATTCTTATTCTGTGGCTCAATATGCTTATGGCAATACTAATTTTGCATATTTTTTAGTTTTACTACTTTTAAAAAAATAAAAGCATTTTGAAGTAAAATTGAAATTTTCTTTCAATCGCCATTTTCTGACAGCCATAACTTTTTATATTTCTGTTTACAGAGCTGTATGAAGGCTTTTTTTAATCACTGTTATTCAATTTTTTGTGGGGGCTAAGGTGACCAAAAATGGCGAATCACGTGTTTTAATTTTTTTCTGTTTCAGTGTACACCGCACAGGAAAAGTATTTTTATATTTTAGCAGTTCAGACATTTTTGGACTTGGCGATACCTGTTATGTTTATTTATTATTATTATTATTATTATTATTTGTATATACACAATTTGGAAAGGGGGGGTGACTTTTTACAGAATACCATTTAACCCCCTTAGGGGTATAGAACCTGGGATTTTTTTGATCGCTTGTCCATTTCACCATAATAGAGAACTATTATGCTGATTGTGATTCTGCCACTGTGCCTGCTGAGCAGTGCTTCATGCAAAGCTTTGCAGGCAGATTACCATGAAATGCCTGAGAACCTTCAGCAGGCCCCAGGCTGTCATGTCATAATCAGAGCCCTGAGATTTCAATTTGGGTGCTCCGATCAGAGGGAGCCGCATCCCTCTGCCTAACCTTACAGATTCCACGACCACTATTAAATGCAGATTCTGAGGGGTTAAATGACTGATTTCAGGGTCATTGCCGATCCTAGTCATTGCAGCTGGGTGCCTGCTATATTATACAGCCGGCACCCAATGCCTATGGACTGAGCTTGCTGCTCTGAGCATTACCTCAGCCACTATGACATCACGGTGGCTGAAGGGGTTAAAAATAAAAAAATTGAAATCACCCAATTTCCCTAGAATTAAAATTAAAATAAATAATAAATAAAAGCTTGTTTATTGGGTGGAAGCATCATTGATGCGGACGCCTAAATGATTGTTTCTGGGCAGCAGATCATGGTGTGTAAATAGCAATCTGCTGCCCAGAGACAATGGTTCTCTATGGGGATGATCACAGTGATGGCAGCAGATAACTACCTGCTGAGTCAGTCCATGTAAAAGTGCCTGATGCAGGGCCATAGTGAATGGTAATAAAACAAGGCAATTGACGTTTTAAAGAGACATCACACTGGATGATGGAAACTGCATGGGTGGATGAACAAACCTTACTACCACCCTTAATGTCAGCAGCACATCCCCTGCTGATGAATGAGCATTATACCCACATAAAAGATCCAATCAGCAGTCAAACAAGTATTTCCTCATTTGTCTGCTGGTTGCTCGGCTGTTTACACGGGCCAGTAAATCAGAAATGCTCATAAGAACTTGTTCACTTGATCATTGACCCATGTAAAAGGCCCTTTAGATAGCAATCTGACTACATTCTGATTCACTTAAATTTCTTGCAATAGTACTTAATAACTGTTGTGTATGACCTCTAGTTTATCCAGGTTAATCAAAAGGTATTCACATTTAAAGGGACACTGATAGGCCGTTAGAGCATATAAAGTGACATATATTCTTGTATTGGTCTTAATATGCTTAATTAAACTATACCATTATCACCCCTCGCTGCCTTTCCTTTACTTATAAAAAGTGTTTTTATCAATATGCACATAACTTTGTGCCCTTTTTTTTCTCCCGACGCAGTGAAATCCCACACATGCCCAGTACTATCTTCTACTGGAGCTGGAGGGTGTCGGCGACCTTATCCGGCGCAGGCACGGAGCGACAAGATGAGGTTGATGCCAGGAAGATAGTACTGGGCATGCGCGGGATTTCACCGCGTCGGGAGAAAAAAAAGCCGCCCAGTGCAGTGAATACTAATGAGCTGGGCGGCACTAGGAGGCGGCAGTTGGGGCGCGGCTGGGCACACAACTGAATGAGAGACAGCCCCTTGGGCACAAAGTAAGGTAATGTGCATATTGATAAAAACACTTTATATAAGTAAAGGAAAGGCAGCGAGGGGTGATAATGGTATATTTTATTAAGCATATTAAGACCAATAGAAGAATATATGTCACTTTATATGCTCTAACGGCCCTTTAATGGCTGCTACAGTATTTTTATAGGGTAAGAAATTATGAGCATGGCTTCACTATGTTGTGAACTTTGGTGCTCATATGTATACAGCTACAGCTAAAACTACTGTCATGATTTGTGTTCTTAACGGAGCCTCATCTGGCATTAATTCTATCCAATGGAAGACACTCAGTAGAAATCACAGAGCAGTTGGGTGCTGTGGGGGCAGCAAGGAGTTTATTAACTATGTGGGGGTATTACTACTACATATGTTGGGCACTACTGAGCAATATTACACAGTGCTCCACAGTGTGGGGCCTAATGGCGTCAGTATTGTCTGGGCAGCAGTTACGAGCAATAGGGATTTCCCTGTTTCCTCATGTTTATCTGATGTCTAGCATTATTACAACATACTAAATCATCAATAATGATGAAGCAAATGTGTGACAATATATAAAAACACCAAATAGACAAAGGGACACACATATAAGAAAATCACACATTTTTATTGAGTAATTAACATTACAGAAGACATAAAAATAATAATAATAGCAGCAGTAATGCAGACAAGCGCTACGACAAGCAACTCATTTGCCGGATAGAGGGTGTGCCTGATCCTAGTACAGGGGGAACATAAGTGCCGCAAAATCAGGCAAGATTAGAACAATCCCTACTTAAATATAAAGAATCCCTATTAAATACATAAGACTACACTAATATGAGCAATTATGAGGGCCAGCTAGAAAGCACCTCCAACAAAAAAGCCCATAGGCAGTATAACAACAAACATTAGTAGTAATAGCAATCATGTAAAAACAGCAACATATTACCTAAGGTAAATGGGATCACCAGAGGATCAGGCCCTGAACCGACAAAGAGCGCACCCCAACGTACGCTTCGCTCCGCTCCGTTTCGCTCCGCTCCGTTTCGCTCCGCTCCGTTTCGCTCCGCTGTGCATCTGCCCCACGCCTGATCAGGTGATTAACTTGCTCAGCTTGGTTAATTTAGGAAGAAGTTTTGGAGTGATTAACGTTCCTTTAAATGTTCATGTTTTATTTTATTTTGTTGCTGGGTAAAGAGTGAGCTTTGTGCAACTGTATCCAGAATCCTTGCATGCCTTATGTAGATGGGGATCTGTAGTCCTTCTGCCTTTCATTGCTTCAATCATTGAAGTTTTTGGTTTCCCTGTGGATTTATTTATATTCACGATCCACTCTCATCATGTATACATCTTCTGCGTGCTCCATTACCGGACTACCATCTACTTCATCCATTTGCCATCATCATTTCGTTCCTGTAATCTATCAGTGAGTACACTTCTGTGTACATACTGTCTGCCAATGTTGATATATGCTTCATAATATTATTTTTGTGACCGTCCTGTTATTATCTAAATCGACCCTACTGTAAGTCCTGAGACACAGTAGGTACTGTAAGGAATTATTCTTATCTTCCCCCCAAATGTGTACCCCAGGTACAAGACCTCGGTATTCAGCTTGATTTGATTCCTATATCTGACGTCAGAGAGAGAGCCATAATGAAGCAAGACACAGTGCTGTGCAATTATCAAAATGACTCTAAATTTTATTATCCTTATGACACATATATATAGTATTCAATGACGTGATCTTTAAGTTAAACAGTAACACATGTTTTTAGCCAGCTACACCTTTATCTTATCTCTTTGCCAGAGTCCAAGGCTATCTATACCATGCAAGCAAAAACTTCTGGTCATGGCTTTTTCTATGGACTTTGACCCATTACGTGTCCATGCTTATGTAATTAATGTATGGAACATGATGTAATATAAACTTATATAAAAATAGGTTTTGAACTGAAATAGAATCCTTCAATCCTCTCTTTAACCACCTCCGGACCGCCTAACGCAGGATCGCGTTCCGGAGGTGGCAGCCCTGCGCACAGTCACGCATATATGCGTCATCTCGCGATGGCCGAGATTTCCTGTGAACGCGCGCACACAGGCGCGCGCGTTCACAGGAACGGAAGGTAAGAGAGTTGATCTCCAGCCTGCCAGCGGCGATCATTCGCTGGCAGGCTGGAGATGTGTTTTTTTTAACCCCTAACAGGTATATTAGACGCTGTTTTGATAACAGCGTCTAATATACCTGCTACCTGGTCCTCTGGTGGTCCCATTTGTTTGGATCGACCACCAGAGGACACAGGTAGCTCAGTAAAGTCCCACCAAGCACCACTACACTACACTAGACCCCCCCCCGTCACTTATTAACCCCTTATTAGCCCCTGATCACCCCTGATCACCCCATATAGACTCCCTGATCACCCCCCTGTCATTGATCACCCCCCTGTCATTGATTACCCCCCTGTAAAGCTCCATTCAGATGTCCGCATGATTTTTACGGATCCACTGATAGATGGATCGGATCCGCAAAACGCATCCGGACGTCTGAATGAAGCCTTACAGGGGCGTGATCAATGACTGTGGTTATCACCCCATATAGACTCCCTGATCACCCCCCCTGTCATTGATTACACCCCTGTCATTGATCAACCCCCTGTAAAGCTCCATTCAGACGTCCGCATGATTTTTACGGATCCACTGATAGATGGATCGGATCCGCAAAACGCATCCGGACGTCTGAATGAAGCCTTACAGGGGCGTGATCAATGACTGTGGTGATCACCCCATATAGACTCCCTGATCACCCCCCTGTAAAGCTCCATTCAGATGTCCGCATGATTTTTACGGATGCACTGATAGATGGATCCGATCCGCAAAACGCATCCGGACGTCTGAATGAAGCCTTACAGGGGCATGATCAATGACTGTGGTGATCACCCCATATAGACTCCCTGATCACCCCCCTGTAAAGCTCCATTCAGATGTCCGCATGATTTTTACGGATGCACTGATAGATGGATCCGATCCGCAAAACGCATCCGGACGTCTGAATGAAGCCTTACAGGGGCATGATCAATGACTGTGGTGATCACCCCATATAGACTCCCTGATCACCCCCCTGTAAAGGTCCATTCAGATGTCCGCATGATTTTTACGGATGCACTGATAGATGGATCCGATCCGCAAAACGCATCCGGACGTCTGAATGAAGCCTTACAGGGGCATGATCAATGACTGTGGTGATCACCCCATATAGACTCCCTGATCACCCCCCTGTAAAGCTCCATTCAGATGTCCGCATGATTTTTACGGATGCACTGATAGATGGATCCGATCCGCAAAACGCATCCGGACGTCTGAATGAAGCCTTACAGGGGCATGATCAATGACTGTGGTGATCACCCCATATAGACTCCCTGATCACCCCCCTGTCATTGATTACCCCCCTGTAAAGCTCCATTCAGATGTCCGCATGATTTTTACGGATGCACTGATAGATGGATCGGATCCGCAAAACGCATCCGGACGTCTAAATGAAGCCTTACAGGGGCGTGATCAATGACTGTGGTGATCACCCCATAAAGACTCCCTGATCACCCCCCTGTCATTGATTACCCCCCTGTCATTGATTACCCCCCTGTAAAGCTCCATTCAGACATCCGCATGATTTTTACGGATCCACTGATAGATGGATCGGATCCGCAAAACGCATCCGGACGTCTGAATGAAGCCTTACAGGGGAGTGATCAATGACTGTGGTGATCACCCCATATAGACTCCCTGATCACCCCCCTGTCATTGATCAACCCCCCTGTCATTGATTACCCCCCTGTCATTGATCACCCCTCTGTAAGGCTCCATTCAGATATTTTTTTGGCCCAAGTTAGCGGAATTTTTTTTTTTTTTTCTTACAAAGTCTCATATTCCACTAACTTGTGTCAAAAAATAAAATCTCACATGAACTCCCCATACCCCTCACGGAATCCAAATGCGTAAAATTTTTTAGACATTTATATTCCAGACTTCTTCTCACACTTTAGGGCCCCTAGAATGCCAGGGCAGTATAAATACCCCACATGTGACCCCATTTCGGAAAGAAGACACCCCCAGGTATTCCGTGAGGGGCATATTGAGTCCATGAAAGATTGAAATTTTTGTCCCAAGTTAGCGGAACGGGAGACTTTGTGAGAAAAAAATTAAAAATATCAATTTCCGCTAACTTGTGCCAAAAAAAAAAAAATTCTATGAACTCGCCATGCCCCTCATTGAATACCTTGGGGTGTCTTCTTTCCAAAATGGGGTCACATGTGGGGTATTTATACTGCCCTGGCATTCTAGGGGCCCCAAAGCGTGAGAAGAAGTCTGGTATCCAAATGTCTAAAAATGCCCTCCTAAAAGGAATTTGGGCACCTTTGCGCATCTAGGCTGCAAAAAAGTGTCACACATCTGGTATCGCCGTACTCAGGAGAAGTTGGGGAATGTGTTTTGGGGTGTCATTTTACATATACCCATGCTGGGTGAGAGAAATATCTTGGTCAAATGCCAACTTTGTATAAAAAAATGGGAAAAGTTAGATATTTCTCTCACCCAGCATGGGTATACGGCGATACCACATGTGTGACACTTTTTTGCAGCCTAGGTGGGCAAAGGGGCCCATATTCCAAAGAGCACCTTTAGGATTTCACAGGTCATTTACCTACTTACCACACATTAGGGACCCTGGAAAATGCCAGGGCAGTATAACTACCCCACAAGTGACCCCATTTTGGAAAGAAGACACCCCAAGGTATTCCGTGAGGGGCATGGCGAGTTCCTAGAATTTTTTATTTTTTGTCACAAGTTAGTGGAAAATGCTTATTTTTTTATTTTTATTTTTTTTCATACAAAGTCTCATATTCCACTAACTTGTGACAAAAAATAAAAAGTTCCATGAACTCACTATGCCCATCAGCGAATACCTTGGGGTCTCTTCTTTCCAAAATGGGGTCACTTGTGGGGTAGTTATACTGCCCTGGCATTCTAGGGGCCCAAATGTGTGGTAAGGAGTTTGAAATCAAATTCTGTAAAAAATGACCTGTGAAATCCGAAAGGTGCTCTTTTGAATATGGGCCCCTTTGCCCACCTAGGCTGCAAAAAAGTGTCACACATCTGGTATCTCCGTAATCGGGAGAAGTTGGGGAATGTGTTTTGGGGTGTCATTTTACATATACCCATGCTGGGTGAGAGAAATATCTTGGCAAAAGACAACTTTTCCCATTTTTTTTATACAAAGTTGGCATTTGACCAAGATATTTATCTCACCCAGCATGGGTATATGTAAAAAGACACCCCAAAACACATTCCTCAACTTCTCCTGAATACAGAGATACCAGATGTGTGACACTTTTTTGCAGCCTAGGTGGGCAAAGGGGCCCACATTCCAAAGAGCACCTTTCGGATTTCACAGGTCATTTACCTACTTACCACACATTTGGGCCCCTAGAATGCCAGGGCAGTATAACTACCCCACAAGTGACCCCATTTTGGAAAGAAGAGACCCCAAGGTATTCGCTGATGGGCATAGTGAGTTCATGGAAGTTTTTATTTTTTGTCACAAGTTTGTGGAATATGAGACTTTGTATGAAAAAAAAAATAAAAAAAAAAATAATCATTTTCCACTAACTTGTGACAAAAAATAAAAAATTCTAGGAACTCGCCATGCCCCTCACGGAATACCTTGGGGTGTCTTCTTTCCAAAATGGGGTCACTTGTGGGGTAGTTATACTGCCCTGGTATTCTAGGGGCCCAAATGTGTGGTAAGGAGTTTGAAATCAAATTCAGGAAAAAATGAGGAGTGAAATCCGAAAGGTGCTCTTTGGAATATGGGCCCCTTTGCCCACCTAGGCTGCAAAAAAGTGTCACACATCTGGTATCCCCGTACTCAGGAGAAGTTGAGGAATGTGTTTTGGGGTGTCTTTTTACATATACCCATGCTGGGTGAGATAAATATCTTGGTCAAATGACAACTTTGTATAAAAAAATGGGAAAAGTTGTCTTTTGCCAAGATATTTCTCTCACCCAGCATGGGTATATATAAAATGACACCCCAAAACACATTCCCCACCTTCTCCTGAGTACGGAGATACCAGATGTGTGACACTTTTTTGCAGCCTAGGTGGGCAAAGGGGCCCATATTCCAAAGAGCACCTTTCGGATTTCACAGGTAATTTTTTACAGAATTTGATTTCAAACTCCTTACCACACATTTGGGCCTCTAGAATGCCAGGGCAGTATAACTACCCCACAAGTGACCCCATTTTGGAAAGAAGAGACCCCAAGGTATTCGCTGATGGGCATAGTGAGTTCATAGAACTTTTTATTTTTTGTCACAAGTTAGTGGAATATGAGACTTTGTATGAAAAAAAAATAAAAATAAATAAATCATAATTTTCCGCTAACTTGTGACAAAAAATAAAAAGTTCTATGAACTCACTATGCCCATCAGCGAATACCTTAGGGTGTGTACTTTCAGAAATGGGGTCATTTGTGGGGTGTTTGTACTGTCTGGGCATTGTAGAACCTCAGGAAACATGACAGGTGCTCAGAAAGTCAGAGCTGCTTCAAAAAGCGGAAATTCACATTTTTGTACCATAGTTTGTAAACGCTATAACTTTTACCCAAACCATTTTTTTTTTACCCAAACATTTTTTTTTTATCAAAGACATGTAGAACTATAAATTTAGAGCAAAATTTCTATATGGATGTCGTTTTTTTTTGCAAAATTTTACAACTGAAAGTGAAAAATGTCATTTTTTTGCAAAAAAATCGTTAAATTTCGATTAATAACAAAAAAAGTAAAAATGTCAGCAGCAATGAAATACCACCAAATGAAAGCTCTATTAGTGAGAAGAAAAGGAGGTAAAATTCATTTGGGTGGTAAGTTGCATGACCGAGCAATAAACGGTGAAAGTAGTGTAGGTCAGAAGTGTAAAAAGTGGCCTGGTCTTTCAGGGTGTTTAAGCACTGGGGGCTGAGGTGGTTAAAACCTATTTAAATATATCTATATAATGTGGGTTTTTCATTTTGTTCCTTTCTAGTTTTTTCCTTAGTTTGCTTGTAAGCCTTTAGGTATTCCATGTACCCTTCAGGAGTATAATCCTGAGGCTTTGTCGAGGTTGTGTTTGCCTCTTCTACCTATACCGGAATATAGAGGAATGTTGAGTGTACCCCTCTTTTGGCCACATTGTTACATATGGCAAGAAGGGAGGGCACACACTGCAGACAACAGCAGAGACACACTATTGCAGCGATCACGGCGAGTCCACTCCTAAAACATATCTTATTTGACCAAAGTCAGGTATCCAGCCAAAAAGCCAGTCCCACCAACCTTGGTCAACATCTTGTTTTATATGTTTTATCATCTCTTCTAGTTGGCCTATTTTATCTTTTATTCCACGGGAGTGATCTAATAAATTGGAACAACACATCCCTGGAACGCTGAGCATCCTACACCATGTTGGATCAATAAATAGTCAATAGTTGCCCTATTCTGCAAGATAGCCTTTTTATACGATTGTATATCCAGCAGCATATCTTGCAGAACTGCACTAGTGACATCTATCTGTTTTACCATACAACAGGCAAGTTTTGATATTGTCCTGTGGTTATATATGGCCAACCCTGGTACTCCTATCAAAGATACCCCTTAACTCATATATTCTGATCTAGAGAGGAGATTCACATTATAATCACAATTTTCTGGTAACTGCAGGGAAGTGTCTCTCGTGTGTCGTGTCTGCATTGCTGGAAATAGTGGTATCATTGCTAATGTCAACCTAGCTATTGTACAGGGTCCCTCTGTAATATCGGCCGGTATATATGTGTGACTAGTATTTCCACAGGCCAATACACATCCTGCTGGTAGAGGTACATGTTTGTCTAGGGATGGTACTGTTTTTGCAATATTACATTGCATATATATATATTTTTTTTTTCTAATACTATCTTTCTACAACTTTCTAGATTTCTATCATATTACTTTGCAGAGTCTCATATGTAGGACAGTTATAACGAGCATGATAAGGATTTACATATCCATATTTAACATCATGATCCTGCAAATCTGTGTCATTTGATTGGGAATGTAGGAGCCCTGTCCATACATCTACTGGGGTGGGGACTGCAATTATCAAGGCACTACATTTCAGCCATCTCGAGGAATTTCCCAACTGCGTCATCTCATTGGGGGTCAAGGCCGTCTGCCTCCGTTAGTACCCCTTCTGTATCTTCTTCGAGGTCAAGGCTGTCTGCCTCCATTAGTACCTCTGGGCCTCGTTGGAGGTCAGGGCTGTCTGCCCCCGTTAGTACCTCCTGTCCTTCTTCAAGGCCAAGGCTGTCTGCCTCCGTTCCTGCCTCCTCTCTTTCTCTCACAAGTTTCACTCGGGTGGCGTCGATCCAAATTGGAGATTGTTCAGTCAGCACAGCTGTTCTGGTTACTGCAACGACGGTAGTAGGTGGGCCGTATACGAAATCACCTTGAGCTCTTCCTTTCTTCAGTGTTTTGACCACCATCTCATCCCCCACCCTATATGGGTGGGTGGGTTCCTGTGGAAAAGAGGGAGACTTACAAGCAACTTTGTCCTCAGTTTTGTTAAGTACCTGTATCAATTTGGTGACATAGTCTTCCCTAATCTGGTCTATGTCGCCTTCCTGTACCACTAGGGGGTGACTTTCCCAAGGAGTTGGAAAGGGCCTACCCATAAGGATTTCAATGCTGTTATGTCCTACTCCGTAGAAATGTGCTATTAAGATGGAAGCACTGTATTGGGGGAATGCATAACTTCCCCTCTTTGCAGACTAATTCTAATCCTGTCTTAGGATTTTTCTGCAATACTGGATAACACCAGTCTTGCTGTTCCTGTTCAGTGGCGTACCAATAAAGATCAGTAAGTATTTGCGACATCTCATGGGTTGGAGGTGCCAGACATGACATCTCCCAATGGTTACACAAACCTGTGAGGTTGCATTTGGCCACTCGTTTCGCCACCTTATCTGCCAGCGCATTGCCCTGTGAGACATGATCCTTACCATCTGCTGCCGTGAATCCTCTCCTCTGCCAGATCATACCATGGTCCCACACTACCCCATGTGTGTACCTACTTTCAGTATAAATGGTGACAGGTCTGTCAACATATAGAATACATGCTCTAGTGAGTGCAATGAGCTCAGCTGCCTGCTGTGTTGAGTGTGGATGTCCTTGAGTAGGCCTACAACATCATGAGTGGTGTGCAAAATGGTGTAATGTCACATTGTGAAAGGAGTTGCCAACTCTACCATCATAGCACAGGCTGCAAGAGAACACAGACATGCCGGCATCCCCTGGACAGAGGTGGGCATAACCTTTGAGAAAAATACACAAGGACGCAACTTGCCTCCGTTTTCTTGTGTCAGTACACCCGCCATGGTTTTACAATTTTGGCGTGCAAACATGTGGAAGGGCATATTATAGTCAGGGAGGCCCAGCCCTGGACTCGACATGAGCGAACATTCCAGATAATCAAATGCATTGTACATTTCAGAAGACCATTTAATCAAATCTGGATTTTCTTCCAGAGTGGCTTGCCTCAAAACATTGTCAATAGTGGGAGCAATCAGGAATCCATTGTCTACAGTAGTTTATCATACCAAGGAAAGATAACATTTCTTTCCTGGTGTGCGGAGCGACCAAACCCGCAATAGACTGGACTCTTTCTGCACTGATTCTCCGTTCACCTTTTGTGAGGACAAAGCCCAAGTATTCAACCTGCATTTTACACCATTGCATTTTCTTAAGTGTCACTTTGTGACCATATCCTGACAATCATTATAACAGTGATAAACCATCCTGAATGCTGGCCTCCGCTGACATGCTACACAGTAACAAATCACCGACATATTGCAGCAGCACAGAACCTTGGGGGGATGTACCATGGTTTTAACATCGCTTGGAGGACTATGCTGTACACTACAGGTGAATCAGCATATCCCTGGGGTCTGCACCAGGTCAGTTGGCGTCTGTCAAAGGAAAAAGCAAAAAGTAGTCTGGTTATCTTATCAACTGGGATAGAAAAGAATGCATTTTTCAGATCTATCACACTGAACCAGACAGCGTCTGCTGGAATGGCAGATAATAATTGAGTGACATCAGATACAACAGGGGCTATAGGCACAATGATGTTGTTGATGGCCCTTAAATCCTGTACAAAGCGGGCAGCACCATCTGCCTTTGTCACTGGATTCACGGGCGTGCTGTAGGGTGAAATCACCTCTTCCAGGATTCCCTTTTGTAGGAATTCTTCTATCATTGGCCTAAGTCCATCAAGTTTCTCTTTTGACAGCGGGTATTGTTTCTGGAACACTGAGATGACACCTGGTTTCACAGTAGCTTTGTAATGTGTGCAATCTATGAATCCTGTGTCATATTCATTTGAGGACCATAATGCAGGGTTAATGTTATTCTGGGTGGTCCTGTATGTTTGCAAGAATCAGTGGCACTGGTGTAGAGACTGGAATGAGACCTGAGTGTACTCTTATGCCCTGAGTCTTTGCTGATACCTGCAAGTCAAGCTTAATGAACAAATCTCTCCCTAATAGGCTGACTGGGCAATCTGGTATAATGCTGAAGATATGATCTGTGACGTATTCCCTGTCCATGGTCTCGAGTGGTAGTGAGTCAGTTTTTGAAAGGTTTTGTCAAAACCCCATTAATTCACATAGAAGGCTCACACTTCCTTCCTACCACTCTGTCATCTAAGTCCACCCCCTTTCAGTCGGACGCTGTGGTCCTCCCTTTGTCCGTTAGTAATCTGCCAGCTGTCCATTAGAACAGAGCTCTGATGTTTAGCACAACACTTAACATGTAACATGTAACTTCAAACATTGAAACAAACAGATCTGACAATACAGACATGAACACACAAAGGGCCCATAAAAACTTTCATTGACTTCAATAAAAAAAAATGTACAGCTTGATCAATGCTGTTGGCACCAAAAAAAACAAAAACTTCCAAAAAATAAATAAAAATAAAATTCTCAATGCGCATATTATATAAAAACAAATACCGTATTCCATACACATTCACATACATTTTCATGTACTTAAAACAGCTCATAATCAGTCTTCACACATATTCGCCTCAATTACAACTCAAAGCCACACCCATTCACATTCCACTGAATCATTCATGTCTTCCAACCCACATTGTTTCATCCCGAAACTTGCAGCACAGACAAACACAGCTTTCCAGGAAACAGATATCCATACCACATACAGTTTGTTGCTGCATTTTCCAATCTCTTCTGGTTTTCCCTCTGTGATTAATCAACTCTTATAAGAAGACAATATACATGTTATAAATATAGTCATTTTGTTAAAAGCTGGATTCCTTGGGGAAGAAAATGACCGAACAATTCTTTATCTTGTATAATATATTACAAATTACTTACTCTGCCCGCTTCCCTTGGAATGTGTTTGTGTGAAGGCGGGGGAAGTGGATTTCTATAGCTCACACTAGAACTAGATACATACAATTCTTATCCATTAACTGATGCTGTCTGAAGTCCACGTGGAGACGCTCTTTTTTATGGTAAGCATTAGTCTATCAGATTGTTAATAAATGTGGAAATAATTAGACTGTCATTCTGGAGAACCCATAGCCCTGCCTCCAATCTCCAGCAATCCACAAATCTCCAGAAATCAATAACGCTTTCTGAGGGTTTTTGCTTACATGCTACGGCTACTGGGAGTGAAGACTTTTGTTTAAATACCTCTATCATGTGTTTTCTATCTCCTTTCTGCATATAATCGATATCTCATGAAGGGTTTAGGTTCAAAATACGGTCAGGCGGCAGTGTCGCCTAAGCATAGACCCTTGACCATGTCCATGTGATATATGCTATTGTCTCCTTCCCTGGGAAAGGGGTCTACCGCTTCCATTGCCTCTGTCCACTCTGCCAATTTATCTACCCATGGGTTAACAAGGTAATACTGTGTAGGACTGACTCGGGCAACATATTGTTTACATGTTTCTCCTGGTTCTGGTTTAGGGTATTCTATCTTAGATTTTTTTTTTGGACTACCCATTATTAAAACTTATTTTCTTACAAAAATAATTCAAAACACAGAATGTTAGTCTTGGGACGACAGCTGTACACTTACGACCCAGCCTGTCACTTCCCCTTATATAACTATTAGATAAAACAAGTTATCATGCAAAAACTTCTACAATTATCAAACAACTTATCATGCAAAAACTTCTACAATTATCTTATTAAGAATCAAATCAAGCTGTTAGACCTTCTGTTTCCTAAACAGATCTTTTACGGGACTCCCTGAGCCCTCTGAATTGCACTTTCCTGGTTACTGGATTCCCGGAATCCTTTCTGTTCCCGGAACAGATTTTTTTACGGGGCTCCCGGAGCCCCCCTGAAGTGCACTTGTCTTATTACCGGATTCCCTGAATCCTGAGGCAAAAACTCCCTGAGTTTATGCTTACTGTATCCCTGATACAGTACTTCGAAGTCTATCTAAGGGTCCCTTACGTACTTACTTGAATCGAGACGTGGTCAGTGCCCCCGGAATTGCCTAAAGGACAAAAATCAGTGTCTCTTCTTACCAAACATCAGGGATGACCTTCCCAATTCCGGACGAAAGCCCCCAAATTGTAAGGAATTATTCTTATCTTCCCCCCAAATGTGTACCCCAGGTACAAGACCTCGGTATTCAGCTTGATTTGATTCCTATATCTGACGTCAGAGAGAGAGCCATAATGAAGCAAGACACAGTGCTGTGCAATTATCAAAATGACTCTAAATTTTATTATCCTTATGACACATATATATAGTATTCAATGACGTGATCTTTAAGTTAAACAGTAACACATGTTTTTAGCCAGCTACACCTTTATCTTATCTCTTTGCCAGAGTCCAAGGCTATCTATACCATGCAAGCAAAAACCTCTGGTCATGGCTTTTTCTATGGACTTTGACCCATTACGTGTCCATGCTTATGTAATTAATGTATGGAACATGATGTAATATAAACTTATATAAAAATAGGTTTTGAACTGAAATAGAATCCTTCAGGTACCTGGGAAAGGCAACTGCTAAGGGTCAATCTTGGGAGCATCTTAAATTGATTAATACAGGATTGTAAAAATGGTGCACATTGTGCCTAGTTTATCAGAATGGGGCAAATAAAATCGTACATTTATTACATACGGCTCCAGTGATATAAAGAGGAGTGGAAACGTGATCTGTGGAAGGATTTATCACGCTTCTCTATCTGGCAGTCTAATGGAGGAGTCTGGGAATGTTGGGGAACGTTACCTGCCTGACTGCATTGTGCCAACTATAAAGTTTAGTGGAGGAGGGCTAATGCTATGAGATTGTTTTTCAGGGGTTCGCCTAGGCCTCTAAGTTCCAGTGACATGCTGCTTGTGGTCACATCACCGATGAAGCCAGTCATCGGCTGGAGTGCTGTATGTGACCATGCCCATAGCCAGCCAGTGCCAGGACCAGAAGATGGAGAGAGCAGAGGACAGTATGGAGCAGGTAAGTATGAATCTTCTGTTTTAGTGGCCATGCTGCTAGAACCTGTTAAAAAAATTTCTTTTACCGGAAAACCCCATTAATGCTTCAGCATACCAAAACATATCAGACAAATATATTTTTCCAATTTTGTGAGAGCAGTTTGGGAAAAGCTCTTTTCTATTGCAGCATGACTGTGCCCCAGTGCACAAAGCAAGAACAATAAAGCCATGGTTGGGTGAGTTTGGTGTACTCGACTGGCCTGGAGAGAGCCCTGACCTCAACCCTAAGGCCTCTTGCTCACGACCGTATGTATTTTGTAGGTCTCAAAAAACATATACGCAAAAAATACGGATGACATCCGTGTGCATTCCTTAATTTGCAGAACGAAACAGCTGGCCCTTCATAGAAGAGTACTATCCTTGCCCGTATTGTGGACAATAATAAGACATGTTCTATTTTTTTTGCAGAACGGAAATACGGACATACGGAAACGAAATGCACACGGAGTAACTTCCGTTTTTTTTTGCATACCCATTGAAGTAAATGGTTCCACATACGGTGCGCAAAAAAAAACGGAAATACTTTTATGTGCAAGAGGCCTAAGAAATATATTTGGGATAAACTAGAAATGAGATTGTGAGCCAGGCTCTCTCATCCAACATCAGTGTCTGACCTCACAAATACTTTTATTATTGCTCTTCTTGATAAATGGTCACAAATTCCTATAGAAAGACTCTAGAATCCTCAGAAGAGTGGATGCTGTTTTAGCTGCAAAGGAAGGACAGGCTCCATATTAATGCCTAAGACTTAGAATGGGATGTCCTAAAAGCTCTTGTGGGTGTAATGTGTGTGTATCAATACTGTTTTGTCCATATAGTGTATTATCAATGCTTTAGTGTAGCACAGCCAGAATTATTCTGCTTCTGCACATTAATCCCAGTGAATTTTTTTTCTTTTATCAGTAGTCTTTTTACAAATGGCCACTCGGAGGAGCTCTTGACTTGCAAACTGCTTCAAGCAATCTTTTTATCTGTTTTAGTTTGGCGTCATACTCACTAAGGGCAACCTGATACAAAGCATAATTATTTTTGAGGAAGAGTTTTTATCAATTTAATCTATGGGGAGTGACAGTCTGATTAGCAGTTTTTTTCAATATAGAAATCATGTGATTCTTGTGGCGTACAAAAATATATATTTATTATATTTATCACAATGTATTTTTTGTAATGTCAATTATCTTATTTTAATTGTTAATTGTTTAGTTGCAGTGTAGGCCTTAATGTTTTAATAATATGGACAAATCCCATTTTAGTTGTAAGATTTGACTACATAAATAGCCTATCAGTGCATGTTTCCACAGCACACCATGAAACACTGCAGTGCAGAGACGTGTGAGTGCTGTTGAGCGTAACCTCAGAATGGTGAGCAGGAACGCCTCCCCTCGGCTGAGATCAGGGAAGGCATTCTGTTGCCATAATAAGCCAGAGCCTATAATAGGCTTTTAGGCTTATTACTTGTATATTACAATTCAGACCTGAAGGTGGCAGCATTGAATTGTAATATACAGATTTTTGTATAGTAATGGATAAAATTCCATTACTTTATACAAAATGGCAATCTAATGATTGCATTTCGGGGTCCACTTGGGGGACCAAAAAAAGTAAAAAAAGTAAAAAAAAATATATATATATATCAAAATGTAAATCATCACCCTTTCCCCCAAAATTAAAATAAATAATAAATAATAAACATCATAAGCATTGCCGCATCCGAAAATGAATGGAAAGAAAATCAAAATCGATTTGCCTTTTTTCATTACTTCTTCTCCAAAAATTGAATAAAAAGTGTTCAAAAAGACAATCGTATGAATAAAAACTACAGATTGTCCCCCCAAAAATAAGCTCTCACACAGCTCTGTAGACATAACTTTAAAAAAGTAATGGGGGTCAGAATATATATATTTTTTCAGTATTAAAATACAAAGAAAAACTAAATAAATGTGGCATCGTTATAATTATACTGAGCCAGAGAATGAAAGGAACTAGTCAGTTTTACCGCATAATGAATGGCGTAAAAACAAAACCCACAAAACTTTTTTTTTCAATTCCGCCATATATGGAATTTTTCCCAGCTCTCTACTACATCATATGAAATATTAAACTATACCATTCGGAAGTACAACTTGTCCCACAAAAAACAAGTCCTATGGCTATGTGAACGGAAAAAAAAAATGTCTCTGGGAAGGCAGGGAGTAAAAAAAACAAAGACGGAAAATCACCATGTCAGGAAGGGGTAAATGTCAGTGTATATTAACATTTTCTTATTTATTACAAAAGGCATCTTAAATAAGCTTTACATCTCATATAACTAGAATGATTGCTACAGGAATTCCTCTGGTTAACGTAACTTTTTTGACTGTAAAGCTTTTTGAAAATATACAAAATAAAAAGTGACAGTAGGCAGCGCCACATGTGTGGTGTCGTCTGATGCAGCTATATCAAGCTTAGTGTGTTGTGTTGTGAGGAGTCACAACCACTGAAGTACACCTTGCTGGACTGCTGCCGCGATTCTGTGCCCAATCCGCTGGATCGATCACTGGGAGGAGTATACACATCAAGTGAAATAAAGATGTGAACAGCTTGCTGGGCGCTGTCAACAGGATTTTAAACAACCATCGTAGGTAGTGCCGAGATATCTTTATTGTAGTTTTGTCAACGCATTTCAAGGGCAGAAGAGCCCCCTTCTCCTGCCCTTGAAATGCGTTGACAATACTACAATAAATATATCTCTGCACTATCTATGATAGTTGTTTGAAATCCGGCTGACAGAGGGCAGTAAGTGGTTGACATCCTTATTCCACTTGACATGTAAGCTTTTTTAAAAGTGATATTTTTTTGAAAAGTGAGATTTTCCAGAATTTATTACTTGCTATTTTGTATGTCAGCAACTTAGAAGGGAGATAGGGGTTCTCTACTGTTTCCTATTGAAGAGACACAGCTGTGTATGGAAAGTTATTTTTCAGACAATGCTTGATGGGAAAAAGTAGGGAAATTTGCTAATACCAGCCAAACCAGAAACATCTGTAGGCAGCACTGTTTTGGGGTGCTTGCACCTCATCAGTACAGAGCAGGGTACAGGTTGGCTGTATGAGATTTCTTAAATTCAGATTAAGAGGGGGTGTTAATTTTTGCCATGGAGCATTGCATGAAAAATCCGTTTTACATACACTGTTGTGACCCTAATGAGAAACAGTACCCTTTCCACCTGCATCAAAGGCATCTCATCCAACCACCCAGTATCTTGCTTTGTATTCAGAATGGACAAGAACCCCCCTAAACAGTGTTGTCTAGGAATTGGTGGCTCTAGTTTGTCTGGCATGAACTAATTTCCATAAGTCTTAGCACTGAAAGAGGTGTTCCCAAAAAAGAACTGGCAAAAATGAGTAAGAAGCAGTTTTTACAAGCTACCTCTTGTTTTTCAATGAATCCTATCGCTTTCAAAAGGGTTGTCTGGTTTGAAGACAAAAAACAAACAACATGTAGAGATGGCCTTGCGGTTCGCCTGGTGGTGGTTTGACGATGAAATTTGCGCGTTCGCAATTCACCGAACATGCAAAATATGGCGATGTCCGCCGGCGCCATATTCTTTTGCATTGCGCGAACATTGACCCATGACACATCCATCAGGTGGGACAGAACAGCCAATTGAGATGTTTCATCACATGGACACACCCCCACCCTCTAAAAGAACCCTATCTGGCAGCCATTTTACATTCTGTGTTTTGCCAGTGTAGGGAGAGGTTGCTTTGTGGAGCAGGGGAAGGCTGTTACGGAAACCAAATGCTAGCTAATAGGGCGACATAAGTCCTTTTAAGGACTGGTATAGCTGTGCTATCGATAGGTGTGATATACTGAGGGGTGTGATATACTTACAATATACTTTCTAACATAGAAAGTATATTATAGTGCATTAGTATTGTGCAGCAGTTGTGTGCGGTTCTGCTGTGTAACCGCCGCTATATGGAGGGACAAAAAACTGATTGAGGGGTGTGATATACCTTCTTCCACAAAATACTTATTGAGGGCTGCGATATACCTGTTGCCCCAAATAAACAGGGTGGTGTGACATAACTGTTATGGCAAAAAAAATAATTGAGTGGTGTGATATACCTGCTTCCACAAAATATTGATTAAGGGGTTTGATATACCTGCTTCCACCAAATATTGATTGAGGGCTGCGATATACCTACTTCCACAAAATACTGATTAAGGGGTTCGATATACCTGTTTCCACCAAATATTGATTGAGGGGTGCGATATCTCTGCTTCCACAAAACACTGATTAAGGGGTTTTATATACCTGTTTCCACCAAATATTGATTGAGGCCTGTGATATACCTTCTTCCACAAAATACCGATTAACGGGTTCGATATACCTGTTTCCACCAAATATTTATTGAGGCCTACGATATTCCTGCTTCCACAAAATACCTATTAAGGGGTTCGATATTCCTGTTTCCACCAAATATTTATTGAGGCCTGCGATATACCTGCTTCCACAAAATACTGATTAAGGGGTTTGATATACCTGCTTCCACAAAATACTGATTGAGGGCTGTGATATACCTGCTTCCACAAAATACTGATTAAGGGGTTTGATATACCTGTTTCTACCAAATATTGATTGAGGCCTGCGCTATACCTGCTTCCACAAAATACTGATTAAGGGATTGATATACTTGCTTTCACAAAATACTGATTTAGGGCTGCGATATACCTGCTTCCACAAAATACTGATAAAGAGGTTCGATATACCTGTTTCTACCAAATATTGATTGAGGCCTACGATATACCTGCTTCCACAAAATACAGATTAAGGGGTTCGATATACCTATTTCCACCAAATATTGATTGAGGCCTGTGATATACCTGCTTCCAAAAAATACAGATTAAGGGGTTTGATATACCTGTTTCCACCAAATATTGATTGAGGCCTGCAATATACCTACTTCTGCAAAATACTGATTGAGGGCTGCGATATACCTGCTGCCACAAAATACTGATTAAGGGGTTCGATATACCTGTTTCTACAAAATATTGATTGAGGCCTGCAATATACCTGCTACCACAAATATTTCTCTTCTCTAGGGACTTAGGCACAGGGTCATTTTGAAATTGACAGGCAGAGGAAGAGGCAGGCCATTCCGCAGGGGTGGTATGGGTTGGGCAGGTGCACCAGGTCGGAGAGTAAGTGGGAAGTTGGAGAAGGCACGTGTGGTGTGTGGCGCACCAGAGTTGGTTGAGTGGCTCACTCAGCCTTCCGCTTCTGCACCCTCCTCATCCTCTGTATCTGCACCCTACTCACTCTCTGCTGTGTGCACCCCCAAATACACCACCACACCACCATAGCCCTTCCACTCAAGTCAGAGGAATTATTTTACCATCCATTCCCAGACCTTACCGATGCACAACCATTCTTGACATCGGATGAGGAAGAGGAGGTAGCAATCGCCACCACCCAGCGGTCTGATGACAGTACCCAGATCAGCCCAAGGAGGGAGGTCCCCGCTGTTGCTGCCTACTCCGTGATCTCAAAAGTCAGTGGTGGTAGAGGTGAAGATGATGACGTGTCGATGGATGTCACGTGGGTGCTCACAAGAGAGGAAGAGGAGGGGAGTTCAGAGGAAGAGATGGAGCAGCAGAGAGGGAGGAGAGGGAGGAGAAGCAGGCAGAGCTCGCAGGGCACAGTAGGCAAAAAGCAGACTTCAAATGTATCTGGAGCGAGCCATCCACCATGCATGGTCACTTCTGGCGCTCCAAGGACGTCTGAACATGGCTCCGCAGTGTAGGCTTTTTTTAACATGTCAGCTTCTGACAATAGTGTTGCCATCTGCAGCCTGTGCTGTCATCGCATAAGTCATGGTAAGCCCAACACTCACCTAGGGATGACTGCCTTAAGAAGACACCTGGCCTCCCATCACCGAGCCCAGTGGGAGCAACGCCATCAGAAACCACAAAGCCACACTCCCAGCGCTCCACATCCTGCCTCTTCTCCTTCTTCTCCTCTCTCCTTCCATTTGTCCTGCACTCCACCTTCCACCGTGCCATCGGCGTGTTCATCTGGCAGAAGGCAGGCTTCCGTGGCCCAAATATTCAAGCGCAAAAAGTTGATGACGCTGGATAACCCTCTTGCCCAACGGCTGACCGCTGGCTTGTTGGAACTGCTAGCCTGCCAACTACTGCCATATAAACTGGTGGACTCAGAGGCCTTTAGAAAATTTGTGGCCATTGGCACACTGCAATGGAAGGTCCCCTGAAGGAAATATTTCTCCCAGAAGGGCATCCCAGTGCTATATGGCCACGTTCAGCGGCAAGTGAATATATCTCTGGCATACAGTGTCGGTGCCAAGATACATCTGACCACAGTGATCACACGTGATCTAGCAAACATGGGCAGGGAAGGTACATACTGCCCACTGGCTGAACCTTTTGATGGCCGTCAAGCATGTAACCCGTGGCTCCTGTGTGGATTTGGTGTTACCGCCAAGGATTGCATGCAGGCCTGCCTCTTCTTCTCCTCCTCCTACTCCATCCTCCGTTTCCTCCTCAGCTGACTCCTCATTTTCCACTGCTACCGCCTCTTCCGCTGCGCCCTTCAAACTCCCCATAACCTATTGGAAGTGCCAGGTGAGACAATGCCCTGCTGTGCTGCGGTTGTTGTGCCTTGAAGCCAAGAGCCACACCGGTCCTGCACTGCTCCCAGCTTTGCTGTCACAGGCTGATCAGTGGCTAACTCTACTCAATTTAACAGATGGTTAAGTGGTGTGCGACAATGCGCTGAAACACTGCAAAATGACACAAGTGACGTGCACGGCACACGTCCTGAACTTAGTCGTGCAGCGATTTGTTGCCAAATACCCCGGGTCCAGGACGTCTTGCGGCAGGCCAGGAAAATCTCTGGCCATTTTAGAAGTTCTTACACGGCCATAGCTCGCCTTGCTGACGTTTAGCGGCGACACCACCTGCCCGTGAGACATCTGATTTGTGACATCCCGACGCGCTGGATCTCCACCTTGTATATGCTTGATAGGCTGCTTCAGCAGCAATGTGCCATTAACGACTACCTGTACGAACTCTGCAGCAGGACAGGTTCTGGTGAGCTTGGTTTCTTTTCACTGCGCCAGTGTCTTCTGCGGCCATTTAATGAGATCATAAAACTGGTCAGTCGCAGCCAGGGTGCCATCAGTGAAATCGTACCTTACGCCTTCTTTCTGGAGCATGCATTGCGTAGTGTCATTGATTAAGCCGTCGAGGAGCAGGAGCTAGAAGATGAGGAAGTCGCAATGCTGAATGAATTCCAAGGGGGTCTACTCTATCTGATACAAGTCAGCAGGAGTCTGAAGAGGAGTCAGAGGAGGATGGTGGCTGGGGGGAGGAGGACGATGTGCAAGAAGAGCAGGCTTTGAGGGGGGCTTTAAACTTTTCTGGGATCCCTGGTGTTGTCCGTGGCTGGGTGGCTGGGGGGAGGAGACAGAGGACGACAGTCTCCTGGGCGATGAGCAGGAGCCAGGGCACTCCACCACTTCCAATTTAGTGCAAATAGGAGCTTTCATGCTGCAGTGTTTGAAGAGGAACCCTCGTATATAAAGCATAAAGGGCAAGGACCAGTACTGGGTGGCAACGTACTTAGAACCCCTGTACAAACACAAAATGGCGGACATGTTACCAGCATCACAGAGGACTGGCAGAATGCAGCATTTCCAGGCCTTGCTGCGAGATATGCTGCATTCTGCTGTTGAGGGCGCTGGCAGAGGAATTTCCACCCACAGCGAAACAGGTGCGGGTACCAATCCTACCGCACCTGCAAGAAGAGGGCAGTTTGAAGATGTGTTGGTCACTTCGGATATGAGATCATTCTTGCAACCAACCCATCGACAGCCGCCCTCCGGATCCAGCCTCAGGGTACGCCTAGACTGACAGGTGTCCGACTACATCAGGTTAACGACCGATGTGGATGCTCTGAGAAGCGAGGAACCCCTGGACTACTCGGTGTGCAGGCTTTACCTGTGGCCAGAGCTGGCACAAATTTCCATGGAACTCTTGGCTTGCCCCTTGTCGAGTGTCCTGTATGAAAGGACGTTTAGCACAGCAGGGGGGATCATGACTGATAAGCGCACTCGCCTAGCTCACGACAGTGTGGACTATCTCACATTTCTAAAAATGAATGAGGCATGGATCTGGGAGGAATTCAACACCTGTGACAACCACGTGTAATTGAATTTCCTCATGCCAGCCCACACATATCCGCCACCACCCAGAACAAAGGATGGTCCTTGTCTTATGTATATACAGCGGCATAAAAGGCCTTTTCTGTAAAGTGAATGCCTAATTTTTGGGGCCTATACTCCAGTGGCCTAAAGTAACATTTTTAGCCAGTGACCGCCTCATGTACCTCCAGCCACATAATCACAAGTTTCTTTTTTCTGTCAGGTGAATGCCTAATTTTTGGGGCCTGTACTGGCCTACATTAAAATTTTTATCCAGTGACCGCCTAATGTACCTCCAGCCACATCATCACAAGTTATTTTCTGTCAGGTGAATGCCTAATTTTTGGGGCCTGTACTCCAGTGGCCTAAAATATAAATTTTCTAGGCTCCAGCAGGGCACATTTTTGAGAGTTTCCCTTTAATACACATAAAAATGGCCCCTGAATAAAATACGTATTTTTTGTGGAAATTTCTGCCAGTGATCCCCCTCTGGTATGTCACTGTCCATGTTTTGGGACTATTTGTGCACTTCTAGTAAGTATTTGGTGGCTGCAAATATGACCTGAAGGTTTTTCAGGTTTGCCTGCCATTTAAATCACGAGCGGTTCGCGAACATTTGATCACTAACGGGTGTTCGCGAATCATCCCGGCTGTTGTTCGTCCATCACTATCCAACTGTAATATGGAATACATTGTTACTTACCAGACAGCTCCAACTCTGCCAGACCAATTCTCCTGGCAGGGCTCTGTTTACCTGGCTGCAGTGGTGACATTTCGCCGTGAACACAGCCCTGGCCCCATAGAAGTGAATGGGGCCTCAGTGAAAAACGCATTACATCAGGATGTAATCCGGGTGCAGTCATGATGCAATGCGTTTTTCATTGATGGTTGCTAGGATATGCTGTTTGTAAACCTTTTTTTCACGAACTGATTGCACCCGCGCAGAAAAACTGAAACACAGAACGTATTCGCAGACAAAACTGACTAAACTTGCTTGCGAAATGCTGCGAGTTTCACTGAACACATCCTTAATGCATCCTGACACAATCTATTTTGTTCGTGTGAAATAGACATTTCACAGATTTTCAGTTTCGCAGCATGTAGTATTTATGTAAAAGGGTTTCTCGGGGAATGATTTGATAGGACTACCAGCAACCTGTCCTAGAATGTGAGGAGGACTAGCTGCTATCCCTTGCGGAGCTGCCTGGGGGGGATAGGGGACTGGGCCTCACTGCACATTACACTGTTTTACCATAGATGGTACTGATGTGATCCTGACTATGATATGCCATCATGGCTGAGCAGCCTGACAGGAAAACCCACCAATATGCAGTATATGCCAGTGCCAGAGTGTGGTGTGTAGTGAGGCCCCTCCCCCCATCTAGGCAGCTTTTCAAATGGAGGCCGCCAGACCTGATCACAGTCTAGGACAGGTTTCTGGCAACCATTTTAAATCATTCCCAAAGAACTCCTTTAAGGACTGTGCCCTTCATAAAGCAATACACGTGGCAGCTTTGTACCTGCATGAATGGAGGACCCATGGACATGACAATGTTGCATGCATAAATACTGCATGGACACACACAGTTCTAACATGTCTATATTTCAGGGCCATAAGCTTTCTCCATGCTGCTGTCTGGTGCCTCTATGAGGCTCTCTTGTTTCCAATAGAAGTAGTATGTCTAAGGCTGTGTTTACTGTTTACATCACCTTTGTCTCACGTTATGAGTCCAGCAAAAAAGGTATATGTTAAAGGCTATGTACACCTTTGGGGGCAATTTTTTTTGATTATTGCATTGTTCTCATTTTGAGCTAAAAATATATTTTTTTAATTGGTCCTTTATTTAAAATATGGTGTCCTTTTTTCTGTACAGAGCTGACATGCTCTAGTAGCACCCTTTGGATTTTATGTCTTTTCCGTCAGACCAGGAGCAGACGGACTCCTTATCTCTGCTCTCTGACCTTATAAACACTCATTATAGGTCAGTCCTTATCTTACTGATAAGAATGTAACTTAAATAAGTGTTTAAGACCTCTCAGTAGTTTAGAGATAAGGTTTATTAGGTGACCAGCACAAAGGGAAAGTGAAAGTACCAGTCACACAGCTAAAAAAAAAAAATCAGTTAACCCTTTGTGACGGAACAGCTCAATATTTTTAATAAAGGTCACACAACTAAATAGAAAGAATCTTTATTGCACATCCACATGCTATGCTTTGATCTAATAACTGCTTCCCAGCATAATTAACATAGCTTCTCAGCGTAATAACTAGTATACACCCCCTATGTTGCATACTATACATGAGGCATTAGTATACATTTTGATCAAAAAGCGAGTGGGAACCTACTATAAATTTGGCACAGCTCTGTGTGGCGACCCAGCAGCTAAACAGCACCCCTGCTGCTTAATAATGCCACCCCGTCAATGGGCCCCACCAACCTGCCAGCACAGCACAACAGCAACAGCGACTGCAACGCAACACCGCACCATGTGAACAGTTGTCAAACCTTATCATATTCTCTCAGGAACTCCAACTAAATACTTAATAAAGTTAATAAAGGCCATTTGAATTTTTATTTTTATTTTTTACCAAAAATGAGTAACATGCAATCATAAAAAATTGTCTCCAAAGGTGTATATAGCCTTTAAATGGTTACTTTTTCTTTACAAAGGAACCCTATGGTAATGATTGGGTTGACTCTGTATGGTATCCATCTGAGGCATACGCTGCATATATGTCATTTATATATGTTCAATGTGGGACAAAAATGTGATGTGAGCTCAGTCAAAGAGAGAATACCGCTTTAAAGATGCATATGATAGAGAATTCCACTGTTTTTTTTTAATAGATTATTTTAGAATCCATTAAAAAAACTCCATGAAAAAATTAAAATTAAATGGCACATGGATATGCAATGTGGGCCCTACCAGCTACAGGCATATGTTCTTGCATGAGCCCTTAACCTGTGTCCATACATCTCATATATGCTTTAGTGATACAAGATACAGTGGTCCCTCAAGTTACGATATTAATTGGTTCCAGGACGACCATTGTAAGTTGAAGTAGTTGTAACTTGAGTCCATATCTTTGTCAAAAACTAGTGATTGGTTAGAAAGCCCCAAAATGTCATTGCATGATAAGAGAAAATGAAAATTTTTGAAAAATAGGCAGATAACTACGAAGGATAAAGCAAGTTTTTACAGTCAACAGTCAGTTATAGCTCCTGGAAGCTGTAAACCACCTTCTATGATGAGGACTGAAGCTTCTTCAGGGTCCTGTATAGTATACAGTGTATAGGAAAAATAAAATGGAGCTGCCCTCACCTGGTGTTCAAAGGAGGAGCTCACTCTGGCGGAGACAGAGGGCAATACAGGACATGTAGTAACGCACAGGGGTTTTACAAGGGTATTAACCATGTCGATTGGTTGGATTGGAGTCTGAGGTTTTGTATGTTGAGTCTAGTTTCAACTTATGATGGCCTGGAAGAGACAATTATATGTTGAAAATATTGTATCTTGAGGGACGGCTGTTTTATATTTGCTTCCAAAAAAAAGTCATGCTGGCCAAGTTGAAACAACTTTTTTAGCATAAAAATTTAAATGAAAGTAAAAGCAGAATCTTTGATAAGCATTTATAAGTCTTTTGATAAATGCACCACATTGCAAGGTGTGAGAGCTGAAATAATGTTCAGATACAGTGATCGGGTAGAATACGGTAATTCTTCTCTGGTGAGCGGATTGTGTAGCATTAATCCTGATGGACAGCACATTTACCGACATTCAGTATCTGGATTAACTGTCACACAAGTCATTGACAGCCCAGAAATGCTCTATCGCCCAGAGTTTATTACATATCTGGTAACTAATAAAAGACTTCACCGGTGAGCATTAACGTCTTTGCTGCGTTGCTAGGGTGTTAAACTTAGTGAAAAATTCAATTTCATTTTTTGGTCTATTCTGTGCCAGATCAATAGGAAATCATCAATCAATATCAGATCAGATTAGCAACAGTTTGATAGAAAAAACCTTCCACATATATTTTTCAGCATTCATAAATGTCAGTTTTCTCCTGTCCATAATTTATCTTCTCTGCGGTGAGAGAACAGTGGGAACTCTTTCGACTTGTTATCTTCAGGGCGCCATACAATGCTTGGCAGAAGGACTAAAAGAAAAAAGCTGGGGTTTTGCTTTTCATCCTCAAGAAAACTCTGTATATGAATACAATCACTCATAGTTTTTAGTTCTACAATTCTGTGTCTATGAATCTTTCTTTTTTGAAGCTTTTAAGCTTTTTTAAAAGTATTTTTCCAATCTGACTACCCATAAAGATATCTTTGTATTTATCAGATCATGCTCTATATTTGCTTATTTATGCTACCTTTCATGCTGCAGAATGCTGCATTGTTCACATCATAAAGGCACTGTCTACTAAATAGTCTATGGCAAATATCTCAGTTATGTCTGCCAACTCCTCACTTCTGCCTATTGATATATATTCTTTATGTAATTTTATCTCCATGTCATGTCAGCACTATGTCAATGGCTTACAATAGTGGGAGAAAGGCAATTGAAAACTAGTGGGGTCATTTATTAATCTGAAATACGCCTAAATTAGGCGTATTTCAGGCGCATATGGCGCAACGGTAGGCCCGTCTCATTTACCATTAGAAAATGGTCTAAATGTAAGACCGCTCGGAAGCGTATTACATTTAGAACTGGTGCTGGATGTGCAAAAGTTATGGAGAGGCCGTCGCCTCTTCATAACTTCGGCGGATCCGCAACCAGCTATGGGGCTTTATTAAGACCGGCATCTAAAACGCCGGTCTTAAAGAGGACCTTTCACCGATTCTTACCCTATGAACTAACTATACAGACATGTGGAGCGGCGCCCGAGGATCTCACTGCACTTACTATTATCCCCGGGCGCTGCTCCGTTCTCCTGCTATGCCCTCCGGTATCTCCGTTCACAAAGTTATGGTAGGCGGAGTCTGCCCTTGTTCTTCAGTAGCGCTGGCCAATCGCATTGCAGAGCTCACAGCCTGGGAGAAAATAACCTCCCAGGCTGTGAGCTCTGCGCTGCGATTGGCCAGCGCTAGAGCAGAACAAGGGCAGACTCCGCCTACCATAACTTAGGGACTGGAATCTCCGCCTACTATAACTTAGTGAGCGGAGATATTGGAGGGCATAACGGGAGAACGGAGCGGCGCCCGGGGATAACAGTAAGTGCAGTGAGATCCCCGGGCGCCGCTCCACATGTCTGTATAGTCAGTTCATAGGGTAAGAATCGGTGAAAGGTCCTCTTTAATAATATGTCCCTATTTGCCTACTTCACAGAAAGCAGTTGGGACCTGGACACCTAGCTGGCAGTTTGCTTAAAGGGGGGTTGTCCAGTTTATAAAACTCACTTTCACAGATTCTCTTTAGGAACTCAGAGTTAAGAAAGACTGTTCCCCTGTTCAGGATCCTTATCTCTTCTATCTCAGCCTGAGTGGACAGCAGTTACAAAGAGCTTCTCATTTTGTAAGACCTACCCTGCTCCTACAATATACATATTGAGGATAATTATTTTCTCCACCGTTGATGAATTTTGTAGCCACCAGAAATAAGAACCAACATCTTTATAGTATGGAACTCAACTCCACAAACAATCAATTGATTTAAAAGGAAACTGTATAATGTCTAGATTCTCCTATGGTGGAGCTGCAGAAAATTAGAATACCGGTACATAGGGGGACATTTATCAAGACCAGTATTTCATATGCTGGTCTCATTCTCTTCTCTGCTTGCTTTTGATGCATCCCTTTTGATGCATCCCATCACATTTGTGTAGGTCTGTGTGCCAAAGTAGAGATATACATCAGCAATGGAGCTGGTGTATATTTCCGTATAATGTATACCAGTTTCCTAATGTAGATTATAACAAATGTGCCGGACAACCTACTACAGCCCCTCACCACTCACCACTTTGACAATTCGGGAGCGGTGAGTAACCCCATCCCCCGAAGATTGCAACATTTTGAGCAACAGCAGCATGCGCCACAGTTTGCAACTTTTTGGCACCAATTTTCTGGTACAGATAAATGTCTCTCTTAAAGCATAAATGTCCCACAGATAACAGATGGTTAACGTATTGTCAAGGGCCCTTCTATGAATTAGATATCCAAAGCAAAATCACCCATACCTCAATGTGTCAATAATTCTATAAAGAACTAGGCATTGACTTGTTTTGGACACAACTTTATTCACATTAATACACGCTGGTTTAAGACAAAAATCTAATTTTATTCACCCAATGAATATGACAGATGAGGTACTAAACATAATTGATCTGCTTTCATCTTTAAGACAAATCCTGAAGGATAAGTTCTTAAATTCAAACAAATTGACAAGGCCAAAACTAACAAATTGACAAGGCCAAAACTCCTCTGTCAAATTTTCTTGTACCACCTTTCTGTAAATCTCTGATCAACCTCAAATTTAAGAAAAAAGAAATGAACTTTGTGGAACATGAGGAAAATGTGAACTTTAAAATCAATAATGTGTAATGTCTCATTCACCCGTCAGTGTTTTGGTCAGTTATTTCCATCAGTGATAGGTACCGAATCTTTCCCTTATACCTTTTGTCTGTGGAGGCTCCGATCCTGGCTTTTGCTCACAATCACTGATGGAAATCACTGACCAAAACACTGATGTGTGAATGATGCTTAAGTCTGCTTCATTTCTAGCCCTTGGACTCTTTTGGCAACAGAAAGATTTCCTGATAATCTACCCTTTATGTAATGTACAACTCAGAATGAGCTTGCCACCAATGGAGCATTTGTGCAAGAAGGAATACGCTTAGTTGAAGAGCCAGAAAGCCCCTGGGTTGGCGAATGGCAATGCACTTGTGGACTTTCAAGCACCAAACATGGCCCCATACTCTTCTGAACACACTGCATCAGTGCATATCTCTCATATTTATACTAAAGTCTGAAAAAGCATAAGTATTTGACAACCTGTCCTAAATATGTTGCCAACTGGTAATTAAAGGCAATTGCACATCAAATTATACTTTATTGTTTGATGGCAAAATAGTATGGGGACATGTCTGCCATTTACTGAAGTTGTGAGTCTGCTGGTTTCAGGAGTGTTCGCCCACCCGATTAACCCCTTCACAATTTCGGTCATACGTCTAACGTTCAGTCTTTTAAGATGTCACCTACTCAGGGGGGTTTTACACAACAGACACTTGGTGGCCGCCACAGTCTGGCCGGCGATATCGCTGATCACGGATTTTTAAACCCTCAGATGCCGTAGTTAATTCTGATAACAGTATCTAAGTGATTATTTTCCAAGAGCACTCTAGGGAACCAAGCATTTTCTCTGCTCAGACAACGAGTAGGCCATCCAGTTGATATGGCATGGACCTTTTGAAGGCTCTGAGTCCTGTGATAAGGCTTGATATCGAATGGACTGATTCTCCTGTAGACTGCAATGGTAAATTATTGCAGTGTATGGGAGAAGCGATCAGAAGATAAATAACAAATAAGTGTGAAAAACTTTATAAAAATATATAAAAATATTCCAATCACCCTCTCTCCCATTTTAAAAATAAAAAAAAATAATAATTTTTTTAAATTTTTTATTGCAATGTCCCAAAATACCTGAACTAGGAAAATATAAACATATTTATCCCATACGGAGAACGGTGTAGTGCAAAATGAAAATCAAAATTGCTGATTCACCGTTTTTTTGGTTGCTTCACCTCCCCAAAAAACTGAATAAAAAGTCACACACACAGCAAAATGGTATCAATAAAAACCACAGATCACACCGCAAAAAAAGGAACCCTCACACAGCTCGGTAGACATAAATCTAAAAAAGTTATGGGGGTCAAAATATAGTAATCCAAAGAAAAAATGTATTAAAACAGATGAAAAACTAAAAAAAATGTTTTTTTTCCAGTCCCACCCCATATGGAATTTTTTTTTCAGTTTCCCACTAAATTGTATGCAGTGTTAAATGATGCCAATAGAAAGTGGAACTTGTCCTCAAGTGGCTATGTTAATGAAACTTAAATAAGTAATGGCTCCAAAAATGCAGGGAGTAAAAAACAAAAATGGAAAATCACTGCAGCATAAAGGGGATAATGTCCACTTTGTATATGTGCAGTTATATGGATGCTGTCAGTCACTAGTGAAGAGGCGGGGGAGCTATATTGATAATGCCATATTTTTATACATTTTAGTCCCATATAGAGACATCCACTATCCACCTTTTTTTTAAATAAAATATGCAGGCATACTTTTGTGATAGACATGTAGCATAGTTAGTGGTGGTGTTGTCAGTTCTTGAAAAATCCACCTTTTTAGGTGAAGAAGAAAGTCTTGTGCAGTTTTTTCTATCCCCATGATTTGGATAACTGCAGCCGATCTGAGTATATGACAACCAAATATATATTATTAATTTGGTATGAACTTTGAGGTTTACCTGTCAAAGGATACAGTATAAGCGGCTGTGTTATATCTTACTGCTGCTTGCTAATGTATGGCGATAGGTTACTGCACTTTAGATTGATGAGTCAATTAAAAGTTAAGTGCATGACATGGAAATAGAGAGCATAATTAGGGAACTACTGGAGTAGACTCCTAAATCATATATCTCTTCTTATTACATTGATTCCTCTAATGATCTAATCTACAGGATCAATAAGGCAATGTATTCATGCCACATATAACTGTATGTTACATATCTCACCACGTGTCTATGCTTAGATCCTCATATAATTATCCACATCACAGGGTGGTATCCCGAGGCAGATTCTAATTAATATTCTTGTTGTCACTGGTAGTGCTTTCTTTAGCCAGCAGGCATCCAGACATGTTTATATGTTATTTCACACAGAAGAATTAGGGTAGGGCTACACAGTAACCAGTAGCGTACCTCCAAAATAGGCAGACCACGTAGCTGCTATTGGGCCCGTAGGGAAAAGGTGCCCACAGTAAACCAAGGGCTCCGTCCCCTAATTATACTGATCAAGTCCAGCTACAGTATAGTATCCCTATCATCAGTGGAGAAATATGAAGGACCTGTGATGATGTAATCACAGGTCCTGTACATCTAGTAAAGGAACTGCACAAATAATAGTGTAGTTCCCAGGTTAGATAAGAACATCTGCCAGGACCTGTGATGACATCATCTTCAGCAACACGGGTCCTGTACATCTAGTAAAGGAACTGCACAAATAATGGTGTCATTCCCAGGTTAGATAGGAGCAGCTGCCAGGACCTGTGATGATATCATCTTCAGAATCACAGGTCCTGTACATCTAGGGTTGCTACCGGCAAGGCCGGTATTTGAGTGGCCCTGCCGTTGCCAGTAATTCTTTTGCCGGTATATTCCTAACAGGACTGCTACTAATGAGTTCTTCCATTGCAGGGCGCTCATTAGTGCAGACTTTACCTCCCCTTACCCCCCTTGTGTTAATAAAAAAAAAAGCACTACTCACTGTAAAACGTCATCACACTGGAGCAAAGGCCCTGTCCTGAGCTTCCAGTCAGCAGTGAGCGTTCACAGCGGCATGAGCAAATGGAGGAGGTGAGTGCTTTTTTTTGCAGAAACAAAAAAGGGGGCACTAATGGGGGCATTATTCTAACTGGGGGCATTATTCTAATGGGGGGCACTAATGGGGGCATTATTCTTCATGGGGGCACTAATGGGGTTATTATTCTTCCTGGAGGCACAAATAGGGGCATTATTCTTCCTGGGGGCACAAATGGGGGGCATTATTCTTCCTGGGGGCACAAATGGGGGGCATTAATTCTGGGGTGCACTAATAGGGCAATATAATAATAGCAAAGACAGGTGCATTCTGCGGTCTTACTAAACCCTCAAACTGATGTTAAAATTGAGAGATTAGCCAACATATCCTACTGTGGAAGACATGCCTGATCCCGAGCACCGCGCCAAGGTTTCTCAAGTAGTTCGGGTCCTAACACTCACCTACCTGAGCCATATGGGCAATACCTGGGGCCAGTGGGCGAATTACAGGAGCGTGAGGTCCGACTCACAGACAACTCACCAGTTACCTCCAGCATGTAACCATGCTAGCAATGGGAGGATGGAGGAGTCTGCGAGTCCCACTCAAGACTGGCTGATATGGCCCAGGCCTCGCAGATGCACCTAAATGTAGCCTGTGGATAGAAAACAGGCACATTTAAATTTGAGTTTATGCACCTCCAGGCATCTCTATATACAAATAAGCTGAAAAAAATGGCGTGGTTTTAGGTTAGGACGGAGGTTCATCTTCCAGCAGGACAATGACCCCAAACACACTGCTAAAGCAACACTTGAGTGGTTTAAGGGGAAACATGTAAATGTGTTGGAATGGCCTAGTCAAAGCCCAGATCTCAATCCAATAGAAAATATGTGGTCAGACTTAAAGATTGCTGTTCACAAGCGCAAACCATCCAACTTGAAGGAGCTGGAACAGTTTTGCAAGGAGGAATGAGCAAAAATCCCAGTGGTAAGATGTGGCAAGCTCATAGAGACTTATACAAAGCGACTTGGAGCTGTAATTACTGCAAAAGGTGGCTCTACAAAGTATTGACCAATGTTATGCACATTGACCTTTTGTGTTATTTTGTCCTATTGGTTGTTTGCTTCAAAATAAAAAAAAACATCTTCAAAGTTGTCGGCATGTTCTGTAAATTAAATGAAGCAAATCCTCAAACAATCCATGTTAATTCCAGGTTGTGAGGCACCAAAATACGAAAAAGGGGGTGAATACTTTTGCAAGGCACTGTACGTCCCTAACAGCAATATGTCACGCAAATGGCTAGTCGCGTGACCAAAACAGTTATGTCACACAGCTACGGTATCCTAGAGCTGCAATTTGGCCGTGATAATATGAGAAGAAAAGGTTGCATGCAAGTCACAGTCTTGTGTGAATGGATCTTCACATAAATCATTGCTCTGCTAGATTTATATCAAGCTAACAGCTCAAGGGGAGTGTAGCTAAGGGGGCGTGTCCATGCTCTACCTATCACAGCTCAGGAGGCAGTTGAAGAATGAAACTGAGCATGTGCGGCCATCTCAGTGAGCAGGCCAAAGAAATAAGAAATTAAAGGGTTTCTACCACTTTGTTTTCACATAATTAGCTTTCAGACACTAGCGATCCGCTAGTGTCTGCTCTACCAAACAATCCTAATATAATAGCTTATTGTGCAGCCGTTTCGCTAAAAAAACGAACTTATATTGATAAGCTAATGAGCCTCTAGGTGCTATGGGGGTGTCATTAGCACCTAGAGGGTCGGTCTACCTTCACAAAATGCCGCCGCCCAGCGCGTCCCTCCAGCCCGCCCATCTCCTCCGGAATGCGATCCTCCCTGTGAGCCAGCGGACGAATTCTCGCGCATGAGCCGTGCGCGTTTGTATTCGGCGCATGCGCAGTGAATGTCTGACCGCTTTCTTCACAGACATCTCCACTGCGCCTGTTCCTCGGAGCACTATGACGTCATCGGCGCAGGCGCAGTGGAGATGTCTGAGCAGGGAGCGGTCAGACATTCACTGCGCATGCGCCGAATACAGATGCGCGAGAATTCGTCCGCTGGCTCACAGGGAGAATCGCATTCCGGAGGAGATGGGCGGGCTGGAGGGACGCGCTGGGCGGCGGCATTTTGTGAAGGTAGAACGAGCCTCTAGGTGCTAATGACGCCCCCATAGCACCTAGAGGCTCATTAGCATATGAATATAAGTTAGCTTTTTAGCGAAACGGCTGCACAATAAGCTATTATATTAGGATTGTTTGGTAGAGCAGACACTAGCGGATCGCTAGTGTCTGAAAGCTAATTATGTGAAAACAAAGTGGTAGAACCCTTTAAATGGCACTATACAGATACATTTTACTGAATAACTCAGGAGCTATACAAAATGTTTAATTACATGCAATTACAAAAGTATTCAGATCCAGGTGCTGGTTTGAAAACTGTAGAAAAATTTTCGTAGTCCAATCACAGCAGAGAGCATCACATACAAGAAGAAGTTGAGTTTTTTTTTTTCTCCCTGGCTGTGACGCTCTCCGCTGCGATTGGACCGCTCTACAGCCAGAGAGAAGGAGATGCCTATTGAGAAACAGGGCAGACTCCTCCTCAGTGTACCGATGGTATTCATTAGCATACCAGCTGGGAAAACTGCAGGGGGGCACAGCGGGCGAACGGAGAGGCCCCCAGACAAACTAGTAAGCAATATTACATCAGTGCACAGTGCCCTACATTACCTGCTAGTTATTTCCTAATGTCAGGACCCATGAAAGGTCATTTTTAGACTGGAGTCCGAATTCTGGTTCTCAATTGTTTTTATTAAATTTTAAATAAAAGCATACAATAGAAAAACATGTACATCATGAAAGATTCCTGAAGTCTCCAACATTTATAGGCATCATATAGACAAAGTACATATGTACATATAGACAAAGAAAGCATCCAGATTATCCAGTTTTCCAGCAATCTCAATGAGCAAACAAATTGCCAAAACACTGTAGGGTGAGTAATATAGAAAAAAAAGGAAAATTGGGGGATCCCAGACAATTAGGAATTCTGAAATAAGACTCCTGAGTGCTTAGGCCAGTAACTATAGTGAAAACTGCACATGGTAAGGTGAGCCTGAAACCCAAACGATGGGGATCACATAAAGAAGACACAACAAACAATATGAAGAGAAAAAACAGCACCCAAAAATTTCCATCAGGAATAAATAAGGGTAAGTCCCCCATGGAAAAATGAGATATCTGAGTATCCACAACCCAAGGACACACTAGTTCATGGATGGCCAACCTGAGGCTCTCCAGATCTTGCAAAACTACAACTCCAACATGCCCAGCCTACAGCAAGACATGGTGGGAATTGTAGTTTTACAACAGCTGGAGAGCCACAGGTTGGCCATGTCTGCACTAGTTTCTCGCCTCCACAGCTTGGAATACAAATTCTGGACTTGTTTCCTGGCCCAACCACAGGTTTAACGATGTGATACTGCTATAGACCCCTGTGAAGCTGGTAATTCAGTTCAGTCACCTGTGTCAGGGTGGGAAGCATGTCTGGAATGCAGGCTTGTGATTTTAGCTAGACTAATTTAACAGCAGAAAACCGGCGCACATTCTATAGGAAATCTACTCCAGCTCCTAGCAGTAGTAGATTGCAGTTCTGGCTCATGGACGCCACTCCAATTAGTTTAAGTAGTTTAATCTTCTTCCAGTGGGTTTTTCACTAAGCCTGACATGTGAAACACTTGTCTTTACAGGGAGTGCAGAATTATTAGGCAAGTTTTATTTTTGAGGATTAATTTTATTATTGAACAACAACCATGTTCTCAATGAACCCAAAAAACTCATTAATATCAAAGCTGAATATTTTTGGAAGTAGTTTTTAGTTTGTTTTTAGTTTTAGCTATTTTAGGGGGATATCTGTGTGTGCAGGTGACTATTACTGTGCATAATTATTAGGCAACTTAACAAAAAACAAATATATACCCATTTCAATTATTTATTTTTACCAGTGAAACCAATATAACATCTCAACATTCAAAAATATACATTTCTGACATTCAAAAACAAAACAAAAACAAATCAGTGACCAATATAGCCACCTTTCTTGGCAAGGACACTCAAAAGCCTGCCATCCATGGATTCTGTCAGTGTTTTGATCTGTTCACCATCAACATTGCGTGCAGCAGCAACCACAGCCTCCCAGACACTGTTCAGAGAGGTGTACTGTTTTCCCTCCTTGTAAATCTCACATTTGATGATGGACCACAGGTTCTCAATGGGGTTCAGATCAGGTGAACAAGGAGGCCATGTCATTAGATTTTCTTCTTTTATACCCTTTCTTGCCAGCCACGCTGTGGAGTACTTGGACGCGTGTGATGGAGCATTGTCCTGCATGAAAATCATGTTTTTCTTGAAGGATGCAGACTTCTTCCTGTACCACTGCTTGAAGAAGGTGTCTTCCAGAAACTGGCAGTAGGACTGGGAGTTGAGCTTGACTCCATCCTCAACCCGAAAAGGCCCCACAAGCTCATCTTTGATGATACCAGCCCAAACCAGTACTCCACCTCCACCTTGCTGGCGTCTGAGTCGGACTGGAGCTCTCTGCCCTTTACCAATCCAGCCACGGGCCCATCCATCTGGCCCATCAAGACTCACTCTCATTTCATCAGTCCATAAAACCTTAGAAAAATCAGTCTTGAGATATTTCTTGGCCCAGTCTTGACGTTTCAGCTTGTGTGTCTTGTTCAGTGGTGGTCGTCTTTCAGCCTTTCTTACCTTGGCCATGTCTCTGAGTATTGCACACCTTGTGCTTTTGGGCACTCCAGTGATGTTGCAGCTCTGAAATATGGCCAAACTGGTGGCAAGTGGCATCTTGGCAGCTGCACGCTTGACTTTTCTCAGTTCATGGGCAGTTATTTTGCGCCTTGGTTTTTCCACACGCTTCTTGCGACCCTGTTGACAATTTTGAATGAAACGCTTAATTGTTCGATGATCACGCTTCAGAAGCTTTGCAATTTTAAGAGTGCTGCATCCCTCTGCAAGATATCTCACTATTTTTGACTTTTCTGAGCCTGTCAAGTCCTTCTTTTGACCCATTTTGCCAAAGGAAAGGAAGTTGCCTAATAATTATGCACACCTAATATAGGGTGTTGATGTCATTAGACCACACCCCTTCTCATTACAGAGATGCACATCACGTAATATGCTTAATTGGTAGTAGGCTTTCGAGCCTATACAGCTTGGAGTAAGACAACATGCATAAAGAGGATGATGTGGTCAAAATACTCATTTGCCTAATAATTCTGCACGCAGTGTAGTACATGACCCTAATAAGTATTGTTTATAGCTACATCCCTATCATCCCTATACACCCGCCCCAGTTCATTGTCATTGTTATTACTTTGCACAATTCCCCATAATTTATATTACAATTAAATACACTAACCTAGTATAACCCCCCTTCCTTTTTCATCAAGTATCTTAACAGATTAGGAGGCCTATATCCCCCCCCCCCTCAATTTTCTCTTCTAATCTATTGGCTAAATGTATCAACGTGGTACATTATTTATCATTTTTGTTATTTATTATCTTTTTATTGGATCTAAATCTGTGTGTCAATTCTGTATTGGTCAGGGTCCCCTTTTGTCTCCACATTCCCTCTCTCTTCCATCATCCCTGACCTTAACACGCTTCATAAAGAATAGTTTTAAAGATCTTCTTGTGTATCAATGGTTGTTAACTTGCCTGATGAAGACATCTTTCCACCCTCAAAAAGCATATCAAAAATTAGAAAACTTTAATCCTTATACTTACCTGTCAAGAAGTCTTCTGGGGATTGTGCCGTGGTTCCAGACCCGTTCCTGCTGTTTCTTCACTATTACTAGATAGAGGGCAGCACAGTGGCTCAGTGGTTAGCACTGGTGCCTTGCTTCACTGGGGTCCTAGGTTTGAATCCAACCAAGGACAACATTTGCATGGAGTTTGTATGTTCTCCCCATGTTTGCGTGGGTTTCCTCCAGGTACCCTGGTTTCCTCCCACACTCCAAAGACATAGTGATAGAGAACTTAGATTTTGAGCCCCATTGAGGACAGCTTGATGCTGTCTGAAAAGCGCCACAAAATATAGTAGCGCTATACAAGTGCATAAATAAGTAAATATATGCGCTGTATAAGTGCATAAAACAAATATCTGTGGCCTTGGGTTCAGGAATTAACTAGTTACCATGTGCCTTAATTGGAGATATCGATAAAATGAGTACATGAGAGGTCATATGTAGTTTGCATCAGTTCAAAGGAAGAAAATGAATGTCCACTATTGAAAAACACTTTTTTATACCTATTGTAAATATATACAAAATTCTAACATAATTTTTTAATAGTTGTCAGAATGTTTGACTTGAAAATGACATGACGGTAAAAGGTAGACATTCACTTTAAAGAGCATCTATCAGGAGATTTGTACCTATGACATCGGTGTTGGTCCCGTGATTATATGTGCACACATTGCTGAGAAAAATGATGCTTTAATATATTTAAAGGGATTCTGTCATGAGATTTGAGCCCTATAAGCTAAACATATGGCCAGGTCCATACTAATAACACGAATCCTAAACTGCCCTTATTAAACCTGCTTGTGGCTCTATTAGCCCAAAAAACTGTTTTTTATAAGCTGTCACTCACCTACCTAAGGTGCCCAAGGGGTTTTACGTTAACCCAGGGTGCCCGCCCGCACCCCTCAATGAAGCCGCTGCCAGGAGTCCACGGCGCATCAGGCTGAGCCTAGTGCGCAGGCGCCGGATCTAGCAGAGGGACGGGAGGATTGAGGAGGCGGGGCTGAGGTGAGGAAGGCGGCGCTGGGCACCAGACGGCGAGGGGTGCGGGCGGGCACCCTGGGTTAACGTAAAACCCCTTGGGCACCTTAGGTAGGTGAGTGACAGCTTATAAAAACCAGTTTTTTGGGCTAATAGAGCCACAAGCAGGTTTAATAAGGGCAGTTTAGGATTCATGTTATTAGTACGGACCTGGCCATATGTTTAGCTTATAGGGCTCAAATCTCATGACAGAATCCCTTTAAATGAGCCACTAAAAGCAACAGGGGCGTTGTCGTTACACCTAGGGGCTCAGCTCTCTCTCTGTAACTGCCGCACCCTCTGCACTTTGATTAACTTCAGGAGTAGTCAGGACCAGGCATTAATACATTTGCAAAGCATGGCCTTGTCAATCAAAGTGCATAGTGTGAAGCCATTGCAGACAAAGCAGAGCCTCTTGGTGTAATGGCAACACCCTCGTTGCTCCTAAAGGCTCATTGGCGTGTATAAAAAAATTGTTTTTCTCAGCAATACAGGCACATATGACTAACACAGATGCCTTCAGCTGCCAAGTGCACATGCAACAGGTCAGCCAGCTTCATAGGTACATTCTATATGCTGGCAGATGCCCTTTAAAGGGGTTCTTTGGGGATTATTTATTTTACTGAAAATAAATAAATATCACTTTAATATACAGTACAGACCAAAAGTTTGGACACACCTTCTCATTCAAAGAGTTTTCTTTATTTTCATGACTATGAAGGCATCAAAGCTATGACTTAACACATGTGGAATTATATACATAACAAACAAGTGTGAAACAACTGAAAATATGTCATATTCTAGGTTCTTCAAAGTAGCCACCTTTTGCTTTTATTACTGCTTTGCACACTCTTGGCATTCGCTTGATGAGCTTCAAGAGGTAGTCCCCTGAAATGGTCTTTCAACAGTCTTGAAGGAGTTCCCATAGATGCTTAGCACTTGTTGGCCCTTTTGCCTTCACTCTGCGGTCCAGCTCACCCCAAACCATCTCGATTGGGTTCAGGTCCGGTGACTGTGGAGGCCAGGTCATCTGGCGCAGCACCCCATCACTCTCCTTCATGGTCAAATAGCCCTTACTTTCAAAGTTTTCCCAATTTTTCGCCTGACTGACTGACCCTCATTTTTTAAAGTAATGATGGCCACTAGTTTTTCTTTACTTAGCTGCTTTTTTCTTGCCATAATACAAATTCTAACAGTCTATTCAGTAGGACTATCAGCTGTGTATCCACCTGACTTCTCCTCAACGCAACTGATGGTCCCAACCCTATTTATAAGGCAAGAAATCCCATTTATTAAACCTGACAGGGCACACCTGTGAAGTGAAAACCATTTCAGGGGACTACCTCTTGAAGCTCATCAAGAGAATGCCGAGAGTGTGCAAAGCAGTAATCAAAGCAAAAGGTGGCTACTTTGAAGAACCTAGAATATGACATATTTTCCGTTGTTTCACACTTGTTTGTTATGTATATAATTCCACATGTGTTAATTCATAGTTTTGATGCCTTCAGTGTGAATCTACAATTTTCATAGTCATAAAAATAAAGAAAACTTTTTGAATGAGAAGGTGTGTCCAAACTTTTGGTCTGTACTGTATATATATATATATATATATATATATAATCCCAAATTTCTTCATTATTTATAATGGCTCATTTTATCTAGGGAGTAATCATCAGTGGAAATGACAGCCGTTCTATTAGTACACACAGAACCTGTCCTAATCACACAAGATGACAAGTTACCTAACACACGCCTCTCCTACTTGTCAGGGATTATGTTCCTGAATACAGTTTAATATGATCTTCAGCTGAATCCCTGTAGGAATGGAGTTCATGAGGAGACCTGAGACAGAGGAGGTGGGGATGTGGCTAATGAGCAGCAGCACTTGTATGCAGTCTCCATTACCACAGAACTACATTAGTCATGTCTGTCCTATGTGTACTTCATGTCTCCTCATGAACTCCATTCCTACAGAGATTCAGGTAAAGATCTTATCAGTTGTATTCAGGATCATAATCCCTGACAGACAGGCAGAGCAGAGAGGAGGATGAGGCAGCTCTTTAGCTCAGTGTTATGAAGTAACTTGTCCTCCTGTGTGATTAGGACAGGTTTTGTGTGGACTAGTAGGATGGCACCATTTTATTTCTCCTAATGATTGCTTCCCAGACAAAATTATCCATTATAACTAATGAAAAGTATTTTGGAATATACTTACAATAAAGTAATATTTAAGTATTTTCATTTTCTTATTTCCTGGATAATAACTTTAAGGAGCGTTCTGTAAACTTAGCACACATCATGGAATGTCATATACATTGGAATCATTGTAATGGAATCACCTGACCTGCCAATATCATACATATATTGAAATTGCTAATACCTTTTAAGAGGTACTTTGGTTCCAATACCTGTATGATGCTATACAAAAATAAATTCATGTTGGACACCCAATAGTTGTAAGGCACAGAGGGATCAATGAGGACGCTGACACGGTCTGCTACGTACGCCTTCACCATCTTCCAGAACTTTTCTCTCTTTGTGACACTAGGCCGCGCATCAGTGTGAGGTTGCTGGAGGGGTGTCATGAAACTGTCCCAGTCCTTGGAGAGTGTTGCCTTGCCTCTGCTGGAGCTGCTGTGTGTTCCCCTTGTCTCCCCTCCTCAGTTGCCCAAGGAACTTCGTACTCTGCTGCCAGCGTTGTCAGCTGGAAATGTTTGGAGCAATTTCTCCACAAGGACCTTCTGGTATTGCACCATTTTTCTAGTCCTCTCCACCACAGGAATGAGAGATGAGAAGTTCTCTTTGTAGCGGGGGTTGAGAAGGGTGAACAACCAGTAATCAGTGTTGGCCAAAATGCGTATAATGCGAGGGTCACGGGAAAGGAAGCATAACATAGAGTCAGCCATGTGTGCCAGAGTCCCAACAGACAAGACTTCGCTGTCCTCATCAGGAGGATCAGGAGGATGAATCTCAATCTCCTCATCCTCTTCCTCCTCTGCTGTGGGTACTACCCTCTGTAGCGGAGGCAACAGTCTCCTGCTCCTCCTCCTCCTCATCATCCAATTCACACTGAGAAGATGAACGGAAGGTGGTATGGTTATGCGTCCGCCTTCATTGTGAGCAGCGAGCATTTCAGTAGACACAGAAGTGGGATTGTTACACTGATAATAGTGGCATCGCCGCTCACCATCTATGTTGATTCCTCAAAGTTGCGTAAAACCTCACAGAGGTCAGACATCCATGCCCACTCGTCGTTTGTGAAGAGCGGAAGCTGACTGGAAAGGCGACGACCATGTTGCAGTTGGTATTCCATTACTGCCCCCTGCTGCTCACAAAGCCTGGCCAACATGTGGAACGTGGAGTTTCAGCGCGTGCTCACGTCGCACAACAGTCGGTGAGCTGGCAATTGCAAGCGCTGCTGCAGTGTTGCCAGACCGGCAGAAGCTGTAAATGACTTTCGGAAATGCGGCGCACCTTCACCAGTAGCTCAGGCAAATTGGGGTAGGTTTTGAGAAACCGCTGAACCACTAAGTTGAACACGTGGGCTAGGCATGGTATGTCTGTGAGCTTGCTGACCTCCAAAGCCTCCACCAAGTTATGGCCATTATCATACACAACCATGCCTGGCTGCAGTTTGAGTGATGAGAGCCACAGCTCAGTCTGGTCCCTTATACCCTGCCACAGCTCTGCGGCAGTGTGCTGTTTGTCACCTAAGCAAATCAGTTTCAGCACTAATTTGCTTAGGTGACAAACAGCACACCGCCGCTTCCCCACTGCAGTGCTACACTGCTTCCAGCTACTGACTGACTGGTTCTGCAAGATGAGAATTCAGAGGTGAAAGTGGAGGAGAAGAGGGGGGTTGCAGCAATTAATGTAGGTGGTGGCGGAAATCCAGATGGAAGTAGGGCCTGCAATGCTTCGCGTCAGTAGCACTTGTGCCATCTCACGGTACGACTCACTCCCGCCCTCCACAACGTTCAACCAGTGTGCCGTCAGGGAAATGTAGCGTCCCTGGCCAAAAGCACTTGTCCATGTGTCCTTCGTTAAGTGAACCTTCCCAATAACTGTGTTGGTCAGGGTACGGGTGATGTTACGGGACACATACTGGTGTAAGGCTGGGACGGCACACCAGGAAAAATAATGGTGGCTGGGGACTGAGTAACGAGGGACGCACGCCGCCATCAGGATGCGGAAAGGCTCTGTGTCCACAAGCCTAAATGGAAACATTTCCAGGGCCAGCAATTTGGAAAGGTGCACATTTAGTGCTATGGCCTGTGGGTGGGTGGCTGGGTATTTGCGCTTTCGTTCAAAGGCCTGAGCTATGGACATCTGTACGCTGCACTTGGACACAGAAGTGGATGTGCTAGCTGATGGTGCTTGCTAAGGTCCAGGTTCAGGGCGGGAGTCATCTGGGCCTGCATCTTGGACAGGGTATTGGCCAGCATGTAACACAGGGGTAGAGGAGGCAGTGGTTTGACCCGCAGACACTGATTGTGGACCCAGGCGTTCGGCCCACCTATTTAGGTGCTTTGATGCCATGTGGCTGATCATGCTGGTGGTGGTGAGGTTGCTAGTGTTCACGCCCCTGCTCATTTTGGTACGGCACAGGTTGCAATTGACAATTCTTTTATCATCCGCACTTTCCTAAAAAAAAGCGCCAGACTGGGAGACAAGGGAGATTGATGCAAGGGGGTGCTCAGGGGAACTGTTGCGGGCCTGTTTAGTGTGGCCTGCCTTCTCCCTTTTGCCACTAGTGTTGAGCAGGAGGTGCCATATTCGATTTCGCGATATTTCGCGAATATTCGATTGAATATTCGTCTCATATTTGTCGAAATCGGATATTCGTCATTATTCTTTTTATCTCGAATAATATGCGATTTAATTATTTGCGTATTGCGATTTTCTTTAAACTGTATAAGGCAACTTTCCTATTGGTTGGCTATGGCTATGGCTAATATGTGTATTTTATGAATATTCGCTATATTGCTATAACTTTCATTTTTAGAATATTACGAATATTCTAAAATACGAAGTTATAGCAATATCACGAATATTCGTAAAATACACATAATTTAGCTAATAGTGCTATAAATTTTTTTTTTATAGTTTCATTTTTTTGTCTCTTCTGAACTTCATTTTTTTAACAAATTTACACTATTAAAAAAAAAATACAGCACTATATTAGCTAAATTGCAGTCTATATGTGCATTTTACTAATATTCGCTATATTGCTATAACTTTGTTTTTTAGAATATGACGAATATTCTAAAAAACGAAGTTATAGCAATATAGCGAATATATTCGTTATTTAGAATATTTGGATTTTTTTCTTTCAATATGTACTGTTATTCCACTTTGGCATACTGCTCCCCGAAAAGCGTCCCCGTCACCATGGGAACGCCTGTGGGCTAGAATATACCATCGGATCTGAGTTTTCACGATCTCAGTAAAAACTCAAATCCGATGGTATATTCAAACCCACAGGCGTTCCCATGGGGACGGGGACGCTTGTCGGGTAGGTGTGTCTGCCGAAGTTGATTAAATAACGAATATATTCGCTATATTGCTATATATTCGTTTTTTCGAATATTCGTGATTATTCAAATAAAAAGCATATATACAGGGTCAAAGTTTACACAATGATGACGAATAGGGGGCGGACCGAACATCGCATATGTTCGCCCGCCGCGGCGAATGCGAACAAGCTATGTTCGCCGGGAACTATTCGCCAGCGAACTATTCGGGACATCTCTAATCAGCAGCAGGTAGATGTTAAGGGTCCAGTATAAGGCCTACACATAGCTCGGCCTAACTCAGCACGACAGCCAGCAGCAGGTTCGAAATGTGCAGCAGGAATTTGTTCCCAGGAATGGGCCCCTACCAGACCAGGACAACACCGAAAATAAACCAAGACACCTCTGACAGCATCATGTTGTAAGTGTGCAACATATGCGATGTTCGGTCCGCCCCCTATTCGTCATCATTGTGTAAACTTTGACCCTGTACCTCACAGTCGGCAGGGATAACATGAAAAAAATTACACTATTTGACTTTCTAAATAATTCTTTTTTTAAACAACATGAAAAAGAAGTACAAAATTAGCTACACACAACACGACGCATTCCTCTGACTGATAGAACTTTCGGGCACATCGAGTCTTTGGCAGATAAATATATTTAATAACATTTTAACAATAACAATTTCAAACATTTTAACAATAACAGTCCTTTCTGGCTTATTTTAATTTTTTTTCATGGAATGCAACTATATGTTTTATTATTTTACGGTTCCTCTGATCCATCCTCCGAACCTTCTTTGAAACCCAGCAGCTTATGTAGAGCCAATCGATCCTTTTCTTGCTCCTTCTTGTACTTGGCCATTCGTTTATGGCATTTATTGATTACTGTATGTTTAAAAGAAAAGAAAATATTAATGCAATTTAGTTTAGCAGACAATTAGTGCATTGTGTGGAGTAGGTGTATAAACACTTATGATTTACATCTAAATCCATTTAGTGTCTAAATCCACATCATAGTGTTTTTGGGATTAGAGATAGTTCGGATACAGTTTAATGTTATTTTTTTGGGGTAGTTTATATTTATTAGCTACTTTAGACACTTACGCCACTTGCACACGACCTCGCCGCGGTGCACCCTGTGTAACTGTAAAGGGGGAATATTAATCACCAATATTTATGCAAATATCGATAATATTCATAAATAGGAGGAGCCGTCTATTGATAACTCCGCCTATTTATGCCTTTATATAACAACAATACTTTCGCTATGCTCTACACTGATCGCTATGCTAGCTGCATGCGCCTTACTAACTACCTATCGCCAATAACTACACGTTACACAGATACAAATATAACGGTATTTATTAACAATACACTACGCATGCAATACTAACAATACAGCACTAAATATACAATCCTAAACTACACTACACATTCCCAATTCCACCCATCAACTAACTATACAATTCACACATACAAGTATATAACAACCCACCCCACCTGACTATTCACTGTCCCTACGGGGTACGACGAAGGGTTAATTAATTGTTTGCAGAGCAGAGGCATGCTCCACAGAGGATTGTTTGCAGAGCAGAAGCATGCTCTACAGAGGAACCAAGGCAGGGGACCAGGGTAACCACCAGGGGTTAATCAGGGTTTACCAGCAGGGCCACCAGGGTTCAGGGGTCTATGGAGGGTAATAACAGGGTAAACCAGGGGAGAGCAGGCACACAGGGAACCAGGGGATGTATAGGGTTCCAGGGGTAACCAGGGGAGAGTAGGGGAACAGGGCACTGAAGGGGTTAATAGGGGACTGGGGAGCAGAGTTGCAGAGCAGGGGACTGTGACCTGGGGCAGCAGGGCAGGGGTTAAGGGCAGCAGCAATGCTGCTGGGATTGCCATTGGGGGACTGCTGGGCACTGAAGGGGTTAATGGCAGGGGGGCAGTGAGATATTTCAGGGCAGCAAGGGTTAAGGAGGAGGCAGGACAGGGAAAGTGATACTTAGACTGTATAACTTCTGCTCCGTCCTTCTGCTCTCCTCCTCAGGGCTGTTCTGGGCTCAACTACTCAGCCTAGTCTCCTCCACTTCTCTTCAGAGCGCTGCCAGCCTTTCGGGTATGTGCAGGAGCGCAGCTCCTTCGCTGGCTGCGCTCTCTCCTCTTAGTGGGGGGGTGGGGGATCTTCACTCCGGCATGCAGGGGGTCCACTTCTGAGCGCAGAGCACAGCGCTCTGCTGCGGCAGGCAGGCAGGGGTTCTCTATCCCAGCGCCGGGTGCGCTCACCTTCAGGGGGGGGGGACCGAACTGTCAGAGCGCAGTGCTGCTGGGGTATTTAAACCATGCAGCACTCGCGCCCGTTTTACCGCCCTGCGCCAGCCCGCTCTCCAAGGCAGGGGGATCCTTTGATCCTCCCGCCTGTGGAGATATCGCACATCTCTGGCGCTGTAATTACAGCGCCTGAGGTGAGCGGCAGACAGGGGCATGGGAACTCTGTTCCCATGTCCCTGTTAGGCATACCATCTCCAGCGCTGCCGGAGATGGTGACAAAGGGCAGAGGATCTTTTTGATCCTCTGTCCTTTGTAGAGGCCGACGCTGGACATAATTGTCCAACTGTCTGTCTCCTCCACCCACCCAGCAGGCGCATATGAGCGGGATTCCGGCCATATATGTCCATAGATGCTTGGGGCACATCTATAAGCATATATGAATGGACATTATTCACATAGGGGCAGGAATAAGCCCTCCTATATAACTGTATAGGGGGACATATATATATGATAAGGGGGCATATATTAAGGGGGATTATCTAGGGGGCCACATTCATATATAAGGGGGCACAGATAAGGGGGCACAAGCCCCTACAATATAAGAGGGCACAAGCCCCTACAATATAAGAGGGCACAAGCCCCTACAATATAAGGGGGCACATATTTCCCACAGGGGCCACCATGAGCCCCTGGGGATCACCATGGGCAGACGTGCGCAGATGCTGGGCACATCTGCGCACATCGTCCCATGATGCTATGGCTAATGTATGCACATATATACCATACATGCCCGCACGTGTTTGCAGGCATGCATGGATATATATGCATATGTCTCAACCGTTCCTCAACAATCCCCCTGTTGTCGGACTATATAATACGACAATATAATGGGGGAACGGGTTGAGATATATTTGCCCCCCTTCAACCCCATCTTTGGTGGAAGTTCAGGAAGAACTGTAGTGCACACTGATCTTTAGGTACTTAGACATCCGTCTTCCTCCGACCTGCCCTTCACCATAACCTACTCCTCCGTCCACAGGATACACCGTCTTCTTCTTGACCTCTTTAGGATACCACACACCCACAGTCTCTTTAACAGTCTTTTCGTGTCGGCCACCCCCACTTTGGAGTGACCACACCCCCACAGTCTCTAGGTAATAGCCGATCTTCAGGTGTCGTCGTCGTCCCCAAATCTGGAGCGGGTTCACTCTTTGCAGTCTTTAACTGGCCTTTCTTTAACAGACTTTTAGTGTCGGCCACCCCCCACTTTCGAGTGACCACACCCCCACAGTCTCGGTAGTTCTGCCGATCTTCAGGTATGGCCCGCCTCCAAGGAATCTGGAGCGGGTTCACCCTCACAACCTCAGTCCCAACTTACTTCAATCACCACTTTCGTCCAACATCTGTTTCCATCTTGATGGGTGCGGTTCTCCCATGGACAGATTAATAGGTCTTCACAAGGCAGGTCAGAAGCGGCGATGTCACAGTACCTAAATTCTACTGCGGAGAACACCTCCGCCACACTACACATCCAGCCCTTCCCTTAAGAACTTCACCGTTCCAGGGTTCAAGGTGGCAAATGAATGATGCCTGTCCCTATCGTGACCTAACCTTATCCCCATTCACACAAAATACATGTCACATCCCTCCCAACACCACCAAATTCCATTAAATGTGTGCACCCATAGAGACTCATGCAACCTGGCATATCTCTACACCTCCAAAGACACAGGTAGGTCGCAGACCCCTGTGTCAATGGGAAACGACTATAGGATGCAAATGTGTACAGCCAAATTATAACTCACCGCAATGCGTTGGGCGAGTTTCCCTGGGTATAGGCTGTCACACATTTGTACCTAGAGTGTCTATGGGTACACAATAAACCAACAAACATAATCAATATATATACAATACAATGTGCTATGGGGTTTCAGGGTAGTACATGTTATACGTCCCGAACCCTCATAGGAAACAAAGTGTGTCCATAGATATATTTGGCTACAGGAACAATGTTTGAGTTATGTCCTGAGCCTCCTCCTCTGGATAGTTCTGTAAAGTTCTGTCTGGTTCTGGTGTATTTGGTCAGTAAGTCCCTTGACCCTCCGATTACGATGACCAGAACCAGAAGAAGTTTCACTGGGTGAAACAAGTGATAAGTTCTTCCACCCGAACATCTCCCAAGTCTTCCTCCAGAGCCTTAAATAATGCTCCCGCTGGATTGTGGCACAGTCATCTCTAGAACACCTCTAGACAGAGGTTGCTTAGTTGCCAAAATCCAGTGGGATCCTCTGGAGCCTCACAAGAGTGTCAGGGGGAATAGCTGGTCTCTTCTGTGGCATCTCCTGGGTTTTTCTTCCGCTCCATATAAAATCACACCTATGGCAGAAGAAAACACCAGGCGCTCCCAGGGGAATTTCTCCCCTAACAGTGCAATTAAATGTGAAAATTTCCAGCACCAATACCTTTGACCCATGGGTAGAGAAAGGTATTGGGCTGCCCTTTGTCTCACAGGGCTCCTCATTATCCCAACACTGGTGTCTGAACACCCTACCTTCAGAGGAGTGTGTCCTCTGCTACACATCCCTCTGCACCAACAGATAAGGATGGCCCCCTACTAGGTTAGGATAACTGGAGTTCTGTGGACAAAGCACCATCTTGTTATTGATGGCCCCGCATCCCTGTCCACTCATGTGTACCCAGGCTGACTTCCCCCTGTGATCCCGTCTTGTGGAGGCCCGCAGAACCAATGGCATAGTCATGCCCTGGCTCCCCAGGACCCCACAACACAAGAACACAGTCCACACTCTGCTGCCAAACACTCTGCGTCCAATCCCTATCAGAGCTGTGCTACCTGACCGGACTAGAATTAAGTGCGCAGCACAACATTACACCAATGTTGTCTGTCCGCCCCAGTCCCCAGCGCAACACAGCCCTACCGAAAACCTTGAGCACAACAGCATTATCTGTATCGATCCGAGACCCTGGCTGCCCAGAATAAAATCACATCATCCTTTGTGTAGGATTTCCCGTGTGAAATTATCTGCTCGCGAGCCTATACGTTCTCGATCCACAGTATAACACTGTTCCACTGCAAGGGGACACAGAATGAAACAGACAGCAGATGGGACTTACACCACTACATAAATCAGCATGGTAGAACACATCCGCAGACAAGGACTACCACCATCAACATCAAGAAAAACTCAAACAGATAACAAAAACACACAACATGGACATACACAGGGAACAAACGGTGTAACAAATCGTACAGGGGTGTCAAATGTTGCCTAGCCTAGCTTGGCCATTCTGACCCCTCAGCAGCTGGTGATGCTGCCGAGAGGTAACCCCGTTATGGCCAGGCTGACTAGACCCTACTGCACAATTTGTTACCTGGCTGATACTGTTGGACACATTGCAATTACCTGCACAAGGGCAATTCCTTGCAATGTGTCCTTTGTTCCCACACCTGAAACACGTGACTTGGTTTCCTGTCCTGTGTGTTATGTTCCCATCTGTTTCGCAGTGTCTCGCTATGTGACCTAGGCCACCACATGCAAAACATCTGATGTTTGCTCTGCATGGCCCAGGTCCATCTACACTGCATCCGTGCTCCCTTCTCCTGAATTGTTCCATCCTCAGGGACGCACTCTTCACCACAGTTGTTTTTCCCAAAGTCAGGGAAAAATCTCTGTTAGTCTGGACCGGCTTGACCTGATGATCAGACCGGTCACAGACTACTCTCCCCCCTTGTGGCCCTGCACAGGGCAACGTTTTGGGAGATTCCGACCCTGGCTTTACGGAAAAAGAAAGGGCCGGCACCAACTTGGTGATAACCTGTTGCATGCCAGACATTAGCTGGGACCTTACAGCAACCTGAGCCTTCAATTTGGCTACCGTCACGTCAGTAGAGGCAGTCCGCTCCTTGAAGGCCTTGACTTCAGTATAAGACTGAGTCAACTTAGCCTCAATTTCCTCCTTCTGCCTCTGCAGCTCTACCAACTGTGACTCTATCCTAGCCACCTGCGCATCTCGGTCAACAGTAGACTGCACATTCTCTGCCAGCTGTGCCCGCAATGCCGAAACCTGGTCCGAATTACTAGCACAGCATTGGCAGTGAATGGCCGGAGGAATTGTCTCCGTTGACTGAGACACCAGCGCCACTTCCTTTGGCTTACAGATGCTAGCCTCAAACGTATGAACGAGTTTGGCTAGCATCCGAAGCCGTTTGGTGGTCTAGTTCAAAACCGTCCGTTTGTTAACACAAAGCTTGTCGTAACTACAAGCCTGTGCTAACAAATCGGACCACAGCATTTCTGCTGACTTGTATGTAGTGGGGAGGATGGGGTTAAATGTGCTGTGTCTGCTCAAGTGTTGCAGTGTGGGGAAGTCCATACTCACCGTTTGATGAGTGTCCATCTTCTCCTTGGCGCCGTATCTCGCAGCTGCTTGGAAGAAGTCCATTTTCCCGGATCGCCTCTTCCCGACCAGCCTGACTTGTACGCCGCTCCCACGAAGATGGATCTCCTCCAGTGACGTGTGCTCTTCTCCCTTGCAATCACTTGAGCGATGCTTGTTGGTGCTGTACTTTTCCGTGTCTTCTTCTCTTACCCCAGCGACGGTGACCGTGTACAGCAAATACAAAAGTATTAATTCACAGAACAATTATAGATTCTCTGCAAAAGATTTTGTTTTATTCCTGGTACTCTAAGGGAAGTATTGCTTCTCCTGTACGAATTATCGGGTCCTAGACGCTCAGACACTCCGCTGACCGCGTCTCTCCTGCCCGCTAATTCACAGTACTAGCGACCCTCAACCTTAAGACCAAAAATAAGCGCAAAATCCACGCAGTGGGCCTGGCTCGCCAATGTAAAGGGGGAATATTAATCACCAATATTTATGCAAATATCGATAATTAATATTCATAAATAGGAGGAGCCGTCTATTGATAACTCCGCCTATTTATGCCTTTATATAACAACAATACTTTCGCTATGCTCTACACTGATCGCTATGCTAGCTGCATGCGCCTTACTAACTACCTATCGCCAATAACTACACGTTACACAGATACAAATATAACGGTATTTATTAACAATACACTACGCACGCAATACTAACAATACAGCACTAAATATACAATCCTAAACTACACTACACATTCCCAATTCCACCCATCAACTAACTATACAATTCACACATACAAGTATATAACAACCCACCCCACCTGACTATTCACTGTCCCTACGGGGTACGACGAAGGGTTAATTAATTGTTTGCAGAGCAGAGGCATGCTCCACAGAGGATTGTTGGCAGAGCAGAAGCATGCTCTACAGAGGAACCAAGGCAGGGGACCAGGGTAACCACCAGGGGTTAATCAGGGTTTACCAGCAGGGCCACCAGGGTTCAGGGGTCTATGGGGGGTGATAACAGGGTAAACCAGGGGAGAGCAGGCACACAGGGAACCAGGGGATGTATAGGGTTCCAGGGGTAACCAGGGGAGAGTAGGGGAACAGGGCACTGAAGGGGTTAACAGGGGACTGGGGAGCAGAGTTGCAGAGCAGGGGACTGTGACCTGGGGCAGCAGGGCAGGGGTTAAGGGCAGCAGCAATGCTGCTGGGATTGCCATTGGGGGACTGCTGGGCACTGAAGGGGTTAATGGCAGGGGGGCAGTGAGATATTTCAGGGCAGCAAGGGTTAAGGAGGAGGCAGGACAGGGAAAGTGATACTTAGACTGTATAACTTCTGCTCCGTCCTTCTGCTCTCCTCCTCAGGGCTGTTCTGGGCTCAACTACTCAGCCTAGTCTCCTCCACTTCTCTTCAGAGCGCTGCCAGCCTTTCGGGTATGTGCAGGAGCGCAGCTCCTTCGCTGGCTGCGCTCTCTCCTCTTAGTGGGGGGGGGGGATCTTCACTCCGGCATGCAGGGGGTCCACTTCTGAGCGCAGAGCACAGCGCTCTGCTGCGGCAGGCAGGCAGGGGTTCTCTATCCCAGCGCCGGGTGCGCTCACCTTCAGGGGGGGGGGGGACCGAACTGTGCAGAGGGAGCTCCCAGTTCAGTATAAATAGGCAGGGCCTAGCCTAGGAAGGGAGTTCAGAAGTTTCTAGAGTCTGAGGAAGCTGAGAGAGAGACAGAGGCAAAGCTCAGAAAAGCAAGAGGTACTCAAGACAACAGAGGAGGTACTTGATAAAGATAAAACCAAGGATATACGCCAGAGCTAGGGTATTGGGCCTTGGAGAAGATTTTCTATGTTCCAGGATCAGTCAGGAATAGAGTGCAAGCTCCTGTACTGCAAGTCCTGTGTTTAACACTCTGAAGTCACCTTGCTATGTCTATATTGCCTGCATCAAATGTACTGCAACAAACTGTCTGCAAAGGAACTGCGTTTCCAGCTATGCCCATGTTTGATGACTACTAAAGTTTGAGTTCTGCTTTAACATCACGTGGTTCCTCAGTTATTCCTGCTATCAGCAAACGGCGTGCCACCGTTTAGTTGGCACTGGCGTCACGAACATTTCCTATCATCACCTGCCCTTGCAGAGAGTCAGCCGTCTCAGGTTAGTGTCTATTGCACTACAACACCCAGGAACACATTTCTAAACACAACTTGAGTACGCTGCACCTCTCTTTTGGCGTCACGAACAGGATACGCACGCTTTCTAGTGCAAGAAGCGTGAACTTTGTGCCTTATACAGTTGCCCTGTGACCAAAGTGAAAAATTGCCTGTTTATTGAAAGTGGACTTTGTGGACTGAAAATCATACCAAAAGTGTTCCTAAAACCTCTAAAAAGCGCTGTGCAGTGTTGCGCTACCAAGAGGAAGAAAATCGCCACATTGGAGTGTGGTTTTGTGGACTTTTTACAATCCTGCTTGCTGTCAGTGAATGGACAGCGTTTTGCTAAAGATGGCCACCGGCCGCCTGGAGTAAAGTTTCCCGCGCTGCTGAGGACCTTCGTGGGCGGATCCCTGCAAAGACACAGAGAATCCCGCCCCTCGTCATCATCGCACCGCCGCGGCCCTGCTTCTTCTACGTCACCGCATACTCAGGACGTCCGGAATCTCTCGAGACTTGGACTGCGCAAACCCGGCGATACCGGTAAGAACTTGTAACCGGAGGGAAGGGGATTGTTCCGGCCCCTTTAGTCGCCAGCGGCCATATCTCAATAGACTACCATGTCAGAACCGGGAGTGCCTGAGCAGCCGGCCACGGGAGAGCTTGCGGCTCCTAATCATCCTACAGCCCCCAGCATGATGCCCTTTACCATGCCTTACTATTTCGGGGCCCCATGGTTCCCCCGCTACAGAGGAGAGACCCATACCCTAAGGGACTTTAAAGAAAAGTTGCTGGCATTATTCAAACTGTACCCCATAAATGCCGACCAGCAAATGGAAATCCTGCTAGCGCAGCTGGAGGGAGCTGCCCGCAGGGAGGTATTATCCTGGCCTGCTACTGAGCGGAGTACTCTAGAACAGATATTCACCCGCCTCAGGGCCACTTTTGAAACTAGGACTGCCTCAGAGATAAAGATGCACTTCTTTGGCAAGAAACAGAAGTCCGGTGAGTCCCTCCGTGACTATGCCCTATCACTTCAGGAGGCTTTAGGGGCTGTAATTCAGATAGATCCCAAAGAGGCTGATAACCAGGACCAGACCCTGAGGGAACAATTTATCAACGGGGTGTCTAGTGAACAAATAAGGACCCAATTAAAGATGCTGTCCGCCCAGCACCCTAACAGTACCTTTCTGGACTTTAAAGAACTGGCTATAAAAATTCTGGGGTCCGCAGTATCTCCTGAGTTGAGCACCCCACCTGAGTCATCAGCCTGCAGGCCAAAACCGCTTATCACTAACCGAGCTGAGGCCGGCCAAGCTGTTCAAGTGTCAACTACCGATACTATTGCCATGCTGACAGAGCAGGTAAATCACCTCACTAAAAGTCTAGAGAAAGTGTGCAGAAAGATAGAGGAATGGGAAAAACCCATAATGACAGAAGAAGAATTCCTGTCACCTCCTAGGCCGTTCCCACCTCCTTACCAAGAGACTCACCCCAGGGATCCTGGGAGGCGTAATAGAGATCGCAAGCGGCCCGTGTGTACATACTGCAAAAAGCTGGGACACACAGAATCCACGTGCTGGCAGTTAAACGGGCAACCCCTGAGGCTGAGGACCACCCCTCGGGAGGTAGAACACTAGGTCCAGAGGATCCAAATTGGATGCCACGTTATGTAGGATCCCATCCTAAAATCAATATAGAGATCAACGGGGTCCCCTTTGAAGCCCTATTAGATACTGGGTCTCAAGTCACTACTATTCAGCTGCCTGCATTTGAAAAGTTCTGGGACACCAACCAATTGACCCAGCCGCCTGAATCCTGGGTGGAGATTATCGCCAGCAATGGCAAACCAGTAAAGATTCATGGATACTGGGAACCCACCCTGCAGGTGGGAGAAGTAACCTTACCGCAACAGGGGGTGATAGTAGTACAGGCCGGCGACAGAGGAGGACATCCTGTCATTCTAGGCACCAATGTCTTCAAAAACTGTTATTCAGAAATACTTGCCGTATTACACCAGACTTTGCCCACTGCTTCCTCTGCATCCAAGAGGGTGATTCAAAAGACTATTACTGTGTTAAGTGCCCAGCAGAGGTTTGCTAATGGGAAAGGAGAAATTTGTACTGCCAGGATTAGTGATATTAAGCCTGTGACTTTGCCTCCTAATTCTCAAACTCTTTTATGGTGTCGTGCTGTCCTGGGAGTCCAAGGCCGAGATTATCCAGCCCTGGTGGAACCAATCCAGATGGAGGATTACCCTTATGTGAGAGCTGCCAAGTGCCTGGTGAACGTCTCCCAAGGTAAAGTACCTGTCCGTCTGATTAACCTGAGTGATCATCCTGTTGCGCTTACTAAGCATTGCCGTGTTGCCCAGCTGTCCCAGGTGTCCTTCCAAGACATCATTCTTCTTCCAGTGACAGAAAAGCCGCCAGCTGCAGACAGCGGATGTTCGCCGGTGACCCAGCCACAAGTGCCCTGGTGGGAAGAGCTCCATGTGGGGGACGAGACTACCCCCCAACATCAACAAGAAGGGATCCTACAGCTGGTCAAAGAGTACCACCAGGCGTTCAGTAAGCATGCTACTGATTATGGGGAGGTGAGTGCCATACAACACACCATACCTACTGGCTCTCATCCTCCTATCAAGGAGAGATACAGACCCTTACCACCTACTTCATATCAGACTGTAAAAGAAATGATCCAAGAGATGAAAGACTCTAATGTAATCCGGGACAGCCGTAGTCCGTGGGCTGCACCCCTGGTCCTTGTAAAGAAGAAGGATGGTGGTATCCGTTTCTGTGTGGATTATAGGAAAATTAATCAAATAACCCACAAAGATGCATACCCACTGCCCCGCATTGAGGAGTCACTAACTGCTCTGGGCTCCTCTGCCTATTTCTCCACATTGGACTTGACCAGTGGCTACTGGCAAGTACCCATGGCCCCTGCAGATAGGGAAAAGACTGCTTTCACCACTCCCATGGGCCTGTTCGAATTCAATTGTATGCCCTTCGGGCTATGTAATGCCCCAGGAACTTTCCAGAGACTAATGGAACGGTGTTTGGGTCACAAAAACTTCGAAACAGTGCTGCTGTATCTAGATGACGTCATTGTGTACTCAAAAACATATGAAGACCATCTGAAACATTTGGCAGAAGTATTTGAAATCCTTATCAAATATGGCTTGAAGGTAAAGCCATTCAAGTGTCACCTGCTTAAACCTGCAGTAAGATACCTGGGGCATGTGGTCAGCGGAGAGGGCGTGCAACCTGACCCTGATAAGCTAGCGGCTGTCCGTAATTGGCCGGTTCCTACTACCGTCAAGGAAGTGAGGGGTTTCCTTGGTTTTGCCGGCTACTATAGACGTTTTATCCCCCATTTTGCTCAAATAGCTGATCCTATCCAGGAGCTCTTGAGGGGGCAACCCAAGAAAAGTCCTAGAACTCCTGTGCCCATTGAGTGGAATGAGGAAAGAGAGATAGCGTTCCAATTGCTAAAAAAGAAACTGACCGAGCCTCCTGTGTTAGGTTATCCAGATTATAGCAAGCCTTTCCATCTTTATACCGATGCTAGCAAGCGAGGCCTGGGAGCTGTGTTAGCCCAGATCCAAGAGGGAAAAGAAAGAGTGATAGCTTATGCAAGCCGCTCCCTGAAAGGAGCTGAGAAAAATGACCAGAATTATAGTTCCTTCAAACTAGAGTTCCTGGCATTAGTGTGGGCAGTGACAGAAAAATTCAAGGATTATCTAGCCGCCACCCCGTTCATTGCATTCACTGACAATAACCCTCTGGCACATCTAAATACAGCTAAATTAGGGGCCTTGGAGCAGAGATGGGCCTCTCGCCTTGCCAACTATGATTTCTCTGTAAAGTATCGTGCTGGACGTACTAATGATAATGCTGATGCTTTATCCAGGCTTCCCACAGAGACAGCTCCTGATGATGTGCGAGATGCTTGGGAAGATGTAGAGATGCCGGCTTTCTATAACAAATTTGCTCAACAGGACAAGGGCCCGAGCTACCCATGGCAGAGCTGCAGTTCCTTCACCCCCCAGTAGGCCTGATCCTAAAGAAGAAAGGTGGGTGAAACTGCAGGCTGAAAGTAGAGTGCTGGGTGAGTTGTTGGACTTCATTACTAGTGGCAGAGCCCCTGAGAGGATTCGGCGTAAGAGTGCAGATCCTGAGCTCATCAAACTGTGGAGACAGCGCCATCAACTCTTCATACAAAAGGGCCTGTTACTACGGAGAAGCCTAGACCCAGTGTCCAACGAGAGAGTGCACCAGATTTTCATACCCCGACGAGATGCAGGTATGGTGTTGGAGATGTACCACAATCAATCCGGTCACTTTGGGGTCCAAAAGACTGAGGCTACTATCCGCCAGCGGTTTTACTGGGTGGGCATGAGAGAAGACATGGAGAAGTGGTGTCGGGAGTGTGTAGCCTGTGCCTTAAAACGAAGTGAGCACCATGATCAGAGGGCACCACTGAGACCCATTGTAAGTACTCGTCCTCTTGAACTTGTCGCCATCGACCATGTGAAACTGGAGCCTAGTCGCTCAGGGTATGCTTATGCCATGACTATTATTGACCATTTCACAAAGTTTGTTGTAGCAGTGCCTGTGAGAGACCAGACAGCCAAGACTACAGCCGAAATGTTCTGGAAGCACTTCCTCCTGCCCTATGGATGTCCAGAAAAGATCCTCACCGACCAAGGACCTGCTTTTGAGTCCGATCTGTTCCATGAACTGTGCCGCTTACACAACTGTAAGAAGATCCGGACAACGGCCTACCATCCTCAAGGTAATGGATTATGTGAAAAAATGAATCAGACCTTGATAGAGATGCTGAGGGCCGTGCCTCCTGAAACCAGGGGAGATTGGCCTAATCTGTTGCCACAGCTCATGTTCACATACAATCATACCATACATTGTTCCACCGGGTATACCCCCTTTTATTTGATGTTTGGGCGCCAAGGGACATTGCCTGCTGATCATTCATTGGACATACACGTACCTGATTGCATTAACCCATTACCTAACACCGACTGGGTTGCTGAACATCAAAGGCGATTGAATACAGCCAAAGCCATTGTTCAGGAGCGTATGGACTATGCTAGGGACCGACAGCAGAGAGACTATGATCAAGCAGCCCATGCAGAACCCTTGACAATAGGGGCCGTGGTATGGTTAAAGAATAACCGCCGTACCAGTAAATTGGACAGTAAATGGGAGCGAAGTCCCTATGTTGTCACTGCAATCCCAAATGTTGGAACTCACACTTATGAGATCACCCGGGAAGACAAGGGATCCCAAATTGTACACCGAAACCGGTTGAAGCTCTGCCTGACACCAGAACCTAGTGCCGAGAGTTATGGATCTGAATATCCTGTGTCAGAGTCAGCAATACAGCCCGAGGATCCTATGCAGGCTGTTAGTAATCTGAGGTATGACGCTGATCCCATGCATTGGCTTCTGACACCTTGGTTGAACTTGCTGGTGCCTGCTCCGGCACCTACTGTAGCTTCACCTCCGGAAGAGCTGGTTCAAGATGCCCCGAATCCAGTTCCCCCTGTAGTGGATATTGTTGTTCCTGTTGTTCCTGACCAAGATCTCCCTGATGGAGACCCTCCTGTTGCTCCTCTCTCTTCTACCTCGTTGCTAAGGGAAGAGGAGACCCCTGTTTTGAGAAGGTCTACCCGGATATCCAGGGGACGCCCGCCAGTCCGTTTAGGAGACTTTGACTATTCTGGTGGTGTCTCCTCCCAAACAGTTGCTACTGGTAATACCTTGCTGGACATTTGTGCGCAAGAATGGACTCCTCCACGTGAGCCCTTGCCTGTGATACACCCACAGGAAACCCCTGGGTAGTTCTGTTATTATACTGACACCAAAGACAAATGGACTAACCTGGTTCACCCCAAGTCCGCTGTGCCAGGTCAGCGGCCGTGCCTAAGAAGCAAGAAGACGCCCCTTTCCCTTGCTTCACTTATTTATGAAGTTACCAATGTTATGTTTTTTATGTGTGAAACAATTATTTATCATATTATAATGTAATGTCAATGTTATGTACCATGTTATGCCGATTCAGGAAGGTGAGTGTGAGTACGAGGCCTTACTCACGTTAAAGTCTGGGGGTGTGCAGCATACGGGTAGGTTACCCGACACTGCTAGGTTTTATGTGTATTTCTCTTTAAGGAAGTTAGGCCTGCAGCAGGCAATGCAGATTCCAGTCAGCAGAGGGAGCTCCCAGTTCAGTATAAATAGGCAGGGCCTAGCCTAGGAAGGGAGTTCAGAAGTTTCTAGAGTCTGAGGAAGCTGAGAGAGAGACAGAGGCAAAGCTCAGAAAAGCAAGAGGTACTCAAGACAACAGAGGAGGTACTTGATAAAGATAAAACCAAGGATATACGCCAGAGCTAGGGTATTGGGCCTTGGAGAAGATTTTCTATGTTCCAGGATCAGTCAGGAATAGAGTGCAAGCTCCTGTACTGCAAGTCCTGTGTTTAACACTCTGAAGTCACCTTGCTATGTCTATATTGCCTGCATCAAATGTACTGCAACAAACTGTCTGCAAAGGAACTGCGTTTCCAGCTATGCCCATGTTTGATGACTACTAAAGTTTGAGTTCTGCTTTAACATCACGTGGTTCCTCAGTTATTCCTGCTATCAGCAAACGGCGTGCCACCGTTTAGTTGGCACTGGCGTCACAAACATTTCCTATCATCACCTGCCCTTGCAGAGAGTCAGCCGTCTCAGGTTAGTGTCTATTGCACTACAACACCCAGGAACACATTTCTAAACACAACTTGAGTACGCTGCAGATCCTTTGATCCTCCCGCCTGTGGAGATATCGCACATCTCTGGCGCTGTAAATACAGCGCCTGAGGTGAGCGGCAGACAGGGGCATGGGAACTCTGTTCCCATGTCCCTGTTAGGCATACCATCTCCAGCGCTGCCGGAGATGGTGACAAAGGGCAGAGGATCTTTTTGATCCTCTGTCCTTTTTAGAGGCCGACGCTGGACATAATTGTCCAACTGTCTGTCTCCTCCACCCACCCAGCAGGCGCATATGAGCGGGATTCCGGCCATATATGTCCATAGATGCTTGGGGCACATCTATAAGCATATATGAACGGACATTATTCACATAGGGGCAGGAATAAGCCCTCCTATATAACTGTATAGGGGCACATATATATATGATAAGGGGGCATATATTAAGGGGGATTATCTAAGGGGCCACATTCATATATAAGGGGGCACAAGCCCCTACAATATAAGAGGGCACAAGCCCCTACAATATAAGAGGGCACAAGCCCCTACAATATAAGGGGGCACATATTTCCCACAGGGGCCACCATGAGCCCCTGGGGATCACCATAGGCAGACGTGCGCAGATGCTGGGCACATCTGCGCACATCGTCCCATGATGCTATGGCTAATGTATGCACATATTTACCATACATGCCCGCACGTGTTTGCAGGCATGCATGGATACATATGCATATGTCTCAACCGTTCCTCAACAGTAACGCAAAATGAACCGGTAAAACCATACATTCAGACTAAGAAAGCTCTTGGTCATAAAATAGAATCTCTATATATATTGTGTGTGTTATATAGTGTGTGGTATATATATAGTGGCAGGAAAGTTGATGTGCTATGTGCATGTGATAGAGTTTTTCCATGGACCATACATACATGCTACTAACATCGTGCGCCGACGAAACAAGAATGCTAATTTCACCAATTTGTAAATATATACTGTAACCAGTTAAAATGTGTTGAATTGACTTTCAGACAAAAAAATAATATAAAATCGTATCAATATAGATAATAATCGCATCTACGAATATTTCAGAATTTGTGATCTACAGAACAATCATTGTGCTGCATGCAATAGCTACAAAAACAACATATATGCTTTAACCACCTCAGCCCCCAGTGCTTAAACACCCTGAAAGACCAGGCCACTTTTTACACTTCTGACCTACACTACTTTCACCATTTATTGCTCGGTCATGCAACTTACCACCCAAATGAATTTTACCTCCTTTTCTTCTCACTAATAGAGCTTTCATTTGGTGGTATTTCATTGCTGCTGACATTTTTACTTTTTTTGTTATTAATCGAAATTTAACGATTTTTTTGCAAAAAAATGACATTTTTCACTTTCAGTTGTAAAATTTTGCAAAAAAAAACGACATCCATATATAAATTTTGCTCTAAATTTATTGTTCTACATGTCTTTGATAAAAAAAAAATGTTTGGGTAAAAAAAAAATGGTTTGGGTAAAAGTTATAGCGTTTACAAACTATGGTACAAAAATGTGAATTTCCGCTTTTTGAAGCAGCTCTGACTTTCTGAGCACCTGTCATGTTTCCTGAGGTTCTACAATGCCCAGACAGTACAAACACCCCACAAATGACCCCATTTCGGAAAGTACACACCCTAAGGTATTCGCTGATGGGCATAGTGAGTTCATAGAACTTTTTATTTTTTGTCACAAGTTAGCGGAAAATGATGATTTTTTTTTTTTTTTTTTTTCTTACAAAGTCTCATATTCCACTAACTTGTGACAAAAAATAAAAACTTCCATGAACTCACTATGCCCATCACGAAATACCTTGGGGTCTCTTCTTTCCAAAATGGGGTCACTTGTGGGGCAGTTATACTGCCCTGGCATTCTAGGGGCCCAAATGTGTGGTAAGGAGTTTGAAATCAAATTCTGTAAAAAATGACGAGTGAAATCCGAAAGGTGCTCTTTGGAATGTGGGCCCCTTTGCCCACCTAGGCTGCAAAAAAGTGTCACACATCTGGTATCTCCGTATTCAGTAGAAGTTGGGGAATGTGTTTTGGGGTGTCATTTTACATATACCCATGCTGGGTGAGATAAATATCTTGGTCAAATGCCAACTTTGTATAAAAAAATGGGAAAAGTTGTCTTTTGCCAAGATATTTCTCTCACCCAGCATGGGTATATGTAAAAAGACACCCCAAAACACATTCCCCAACTTCTCCTGAATACGGAGATACCAGATGTGTGACACTTTTTTGCAGCCTAGGTGGGCAAAGGGGCCCATATTCCAAAGAGCACCTTTCGGATTTCACTCGTCATTTTTTACAGAATTTGATTTCAAACTCCTTACCACACATTTGGGCCCCTAGAATGCCAGGGCAGTATAACTACCCCACAAGTGACCCCATTTTGGAAAGAAGAGACCCCAAGGTATTCGCTGATGGGCATAGTGAGTTCATGGAAGTTTTTATTTTTTGTCACAAGTTAGTGGAATATGAGACTTTGTATGAAAAAAAAAAAAAAATCATCATTTTCCACTAACTTGTGACAAAAAATAAAAAATTCTAGGAACTCGCCATGCCCCTCACGGAATACCTTGGGGTGTCTTCTTTCCAAAATGGGGTCACTTGTGGGGTAGTTATACTGCCCTGGCATTTTCCAGGGGCCCTAATGTGTGGTAAGTAGGTAAATGACCAGTGAAATCCAAAAGGTGCTCTTTGGAATATGGGCCCCTTTGCCCACCTAGGCTGCAAAAAAGTGCCACACATGTGGTATCTCCGTACTCAGGAGAAGTTGGGGAATGTGTTTTGGGGTGTCTTTTTACATATACCCATGCTGGGTGAGAGAAATATCTTGGCAAAAGACAACTTTTCCCATTTTTTTATACAAAGTTGGCATTTGACCAAGATATTTATCTCACCCAGCATGGGTATATGTAAAATGACACCACAAAACACATTCCCCACCTTCTCCTGAGTACGGAGATACCAGATGTGTGACACTTTTTTGCAGCCTAGGTGGGCAAAGGGGCCCATATTCCAAAGAGCACCTTTCGGATTTCACTCGTCATTTTTTACAGAATTTGATTTCAAACTCCTTACCACACATTTGGGCCCCTAAAATACCAGGGCATTATACCTACCCCACAAGTGACCCCATTTTGGAAAGAATAGACCCCAAGGTATTCGCTGATGGGCATAGTGAGTTCATGGAAGTTTTTATTTTTTGTCACAAGTTAGTGGAATATGAGACTTTGTATGAAAAAAAAAAAAAAAAAAAAAATCATCATTTTCCACTAACTTGTGACAAAAAATAAAAAATTCTAGGAACTCGCCATGCCCCTCACGGAATACCTTGGGGTGTCTTCTTTCCAAAATGGGGTCACTTGTGGGGTAGTTATACTGCCCTGGCATTTTCCAGGGGCCCTAATGTGTGGTAAGTAGGTAAATGACCAGTGAAATCCGAAAGGTGCTCTTTGGAATATGGGCCCCTTTGCCCACCTAGGCTGCAAAAAAGTGTCACACATCTGGTATCTCCGTACTCGGGAGAAGTTGGGGAATGTGTTTTGGGGTGTCTTTTTACATATACCCATGCTGGGTGAGAGAAATATCTTGGCAAAAGACAACTTTTCCCATTTTTTTATACAAAGTTGGCATTTGACCAAGATATTTATCTCACCCAGCATGGGTATATGTAAAATGACACCACAAAACACATTCCCCACCTTCTCCTGAGTACGGAGATACCAGATGTGTGACACTTTTTTGCAGCCTAGGTGGGCAAAGGGGCCCATATTCCAAAGAGCACCTTTCGGATTTCACTCGTCATTTTTTACAGAATTTGATTTCAAACTCCTTACCACACATTTGGGCCCCTAAAATACCAGGGCATTATACCTACCCCACAAGTGACCCCATTTTGGAAAGAATAGACCCCAAGGTATTCGCTGATGGGCATAGTGAGTTCATGGAAGTTTTTATTTTTTGTCACAAGTTAGTGGAATATGAGACTTTGTATGAAAAAAAAAAAAAAAAAAAAAATCATCATTTTCCACTAACTTGTGACAAAAAATAAAAAATTCTAGGAACTCGCCATGCCCCTCACGGAATACCTTGGGGTGTCTTCTTTCCAAAATGGGGTCACTTGTGGGGTAGTTATACTGCCCTGGCATTTTCCAGGGGCCCTAATGTGTGGTAAGTAGGTAAATGACCAGTGAAATCCGAAAGGTGCTCTTTGGAATATGGGCCCCTTTGCCCACCTAGGCTGCAAAAAAGTGTCACACATCTGGTATCTCCGTACTCGGGAGAAGTTGGGGAATGTGTTTTGGGGTGTCTTTTTACATATACCCATGCTGGGTGAGAGAAATATCTTGGCAAAAGACAACTTTTCCCATTTTTTTATACAAAGTTGGCATTTGACCAAGATATTTATCTCACCCAGCATGGGTATATGTAAAATGACACCCCAAAACACATTCCCCAACTTCTCCTGAGTACGGCGATGCCAGATGTGTGACACTTTTTTGCAGCCTAGATGCGCAAAGGGGCCCAAATTCCTTTTAGGAGGGCATTTTTAGACATTTGGATACCAGACTTCTTCTCACGCTTTGGGGCCCCTAGAATGCCAGGGCAGTATAAATACCCCACATGTGACCCCATTTTGGAAAGAAGACACCCCAAGGTATTCAATGAGGGGCATGGCGAGTTCATAGAAATTTTTTTTTTTTGGCACAAGTTAGCGGAAATTGATATTTTTTATTTTTTTCTCACAAAGTCTCCCGTTCCGCTAACTTGGGACAAAAATTTCAATCTTTCATGGACTCAATATGCCCCTCACGGAATACCTGGGGGTGTCTTCTTTCCGAAATGGGGTCACATGTGGGGTATTTATACTGCCCTGGCATTCTAGGGGCCCTAAAGCGTGAGAAGAAGTCTGGAATATAAATGTCTAAAAAATTTTACGCATTTGGTTTCCGTGAGGGGTATGGTGAGTTCATGTGAGATTTTATTTTTTGACACAAGTTAGTGGAATATGAGACTTTGTAAGAAAAAATAATAATAATTCCGCTAACTTGGGCCAAAAAAATGTCTGAATGGAGCCTTACAGAGGGGTGATCAATGACAGGGGGGTGATCAATGACAGGGGGGTTGATCAATGACAGGGGGTTGATCAATGACAGGGGGGTGATCAATGACAGGGGGGGTGATCAATGACAGGGGGGTGATCAATGACAGGGGGGGTGATCAATGACAGGGGGGGTGATCAATGACAGGGGGGGTGATCAATGACAGGGGGGGTGATCAATGACAGGGGTGGTGATCAATGACAGGGGTGGTGATCAATGACAGGGGTGGTGATCAATGACAGGGGGGTGATCAATGACAGGGGGGTGATCAATGACAGGGGGGTGATCAGGGAGTCTATATGGGGTGATAACCACAGTCATTGATCACGCCCGTGTAAGGCTTCATTCAGACGTCCGTATGCGTTTTGCGGATCCGATCCATCTATCAGTGGATCCGTAAAAATCATGCGGACGTCTGAATGGAGCTTTACAGGGGGGTGATCAATGACAGGGGGGTAATCAATGACAGGGGGGTGATCAGGGAGTCTATATGGGGTGATCACCACAGTCATTGATCATGCCCCTGTAAGGCTTCATTCAGACGTCCGGATGCGTTTTGCGGATCCGATCCATCTATCAGTGGATCCGTAAAAATCATGCGGACGTCTGAATGGAGCTTTACAGGGGGGTAATCAATGACAGGGGGGTGATCAGGGAGTCTATATGGGGTGATAACCACAGTCATTGATCATGCCCCTGTAAGGCTTCATTCAGACGTCCGGATGCGTTTTGCGGATCCGATCCATCTATCAGTGGATCCGTAAAAATCATGCGGACATCTGAATGGAGCTTTACAGGGGGGTGATCAGGGAGTCTATATGGGGTGATCACCACAGTCATTGATCATGCCCCTGTAAGGCTTCATTCAGACGTCCGGATGCGTTTTGCGGATCCGATCCATCTATCAGTGGATCCGTAAAAATCATGCGGACATCTGAATGGAGCTTTACAGGGGGGTAATCAATGACAGGGGGGTGATCAATGACAGGGGGGTGATCAGGGAGTCTATATGGGGTGATAACCACAGTCATTGATCATGCCCCTGTAAGGCTTCATTCAGACGTCCGGATGCGTTTTGCGGATCCGATCCATCTATCAGTGGATCCATAAAAATCATGCGGACATCTGAATAGAGCTTTACAGGGGGGTGATCAGGGAGTCTATATGGGGTGATCACCACAGTCATTGATCATGCCCCTGTAAGGCTTCATTCAGACGTCCGGATGCGTTTTGCGGATCCGATCCATCTATCAGTGGATCCGTAAAAATCATGCGGACGTCTGAATGGAGCTTTACAGGGGGTTGATCAATGACAGGGGGGTAATCAATGACAGGGGGGTGATCAGGGAGTCTATATGGGGTGATCAGGGAGTCTATATGGGGTGATCAGGGGCTAATAAGGGGTTAATAAGTGACCGGGGGGGGGGGGGGGGGGGGGGTGTAGTGTAGTGTAGTGGTGCTTGGTGCTACTTTACTGAGCTACCTGTGTCCTCTGGTGGTCGATCCAAACAAAGGGGACCACCAGAGGACCAGGTAGCAGGTATATTAGACGCTGTTATCAAAACAGCGTCTAATATACCTGTTAGGGGTTAAAAAAAACACATCTCCAGCCTGCCAGCGAACGATCGCCGCTGGCAGGCTGGAGATCAACTCTCTTACCTTCCGTTCCTGTGAACGCGTGCGCCTGTGTGCGCGCGTTCACAGGAAATCTCGCGTCTCGCGAGATGACGCGTATATGCGTCCACTCGGAATGAATCAACCACCTCCAGGACGCGTCTGTGCGTACAGCGGTCCGGAGGTGGTTAAAGGGTTTCTGTCACCCCATTAAACCGTTTTTTTTTTTTTCTTTAATAATAATCCCTATAGTGCGATCTCATGATACATAATCAAATTAATAATTTTGGTTCAGTAGATTTTGCTAAAAAACGATTTTTAAAATATGCTAATTACCTTGCTACCAGCAAGTAGGGCGGCTACTTGCTGGTAGCAGCCGCATCCTCCGATGGTAATGACGCCCCCTCGGCATGCTGATTGACAGGGCCAGGGAAGGTAATCCTTCTCTGCTGGCGCTGTTAGAATTTGAAATCTCGCGCCTGCGCCGTACCTGGCTTCAATCGGCGCAGGCGCACTGAGAGGCGGCCGCTCTGCTCGACCGCTCCATCCTCAATGCGCCTGCGTCGATGACGTCATCGCATACACCCGGAAGAGAAGACGCCGCATGCCGAGGGGGCGTCATTACCATCGGAGGATGCGGCTGCTACCAGCAAGTAGCCGCCCTACTTGCTGGTAGCAAGGTAATTAGCATATTTTAAAAATCGTTTTTTAGCAAAATCTACTGAACCAAAATTATTAATTTGATTATGTATCATGAGATCGCACTATAGGGATTATTATTAAAGAAAAAAAAAAAAAACGGTTTAATGGGGTGACAGAAACCCTTTAAGAGAATATTACTTATAGTTAATATGATGTCGTCTTCATCTTTCTCAAATATGTGCCTGAACTTTGACGTACTTCCAGTAGCCATTGTAGTCATTCACTTGTAAAGTTCAACTAGTGATGATGAATGCTTTATACACCCAAATGTGGCCTATAGATGGAAAACAGGCACATTTAAATTGGAGTTTATACACCTCCAGGAATCTCTATATATACAAACTGAAAAGACTAGCGTGGTATTAGCAGGAGGTACTCAAACCCATATGCAGTCGTGCATATATATAGGGGAGCAAATCCTGCACTTGTGGCCCATTGCTAATGGCAATCCCCAGCAAAAAATGCATACGGTGGAGGATGCCCGCAGCGAACCACAAGTACCAATCAGTTTGAGGGTCTAGTAAGACCGCAGAGTGCACCTGTCTTTGCTACTATTTTGTTATATTGTTATATTGATTATGACATCCACACAATTGCTACCTTGTGTAGGATGTCTATTGTGGTACTTGTGGTTCGCTGCGGGCATCCTCCACCGTATGCATTTTTTGCTGGGGATCGCCTGTGGGTTTGAGTACCTCCTGCTAATACCACGCTAGTCTCTTCAGTTTGTATATATAGAGATTCCTGGAGGTGTATAAACTCCAATTTAAATGTGCCTGTTTTCCATCTATAGGCCACATTTGGGTGCACCTGTGAGGCCTGGGCTATATCAGCCAATCTTGAGTGGGACTCGCAGACTCCTCCCTCCTCCCACTGCAAGCATGGTTACATGCTGGAGGTAACTGGTGAGTTGTTTGTGAGTCGGCCTCATGCTCCTGTAATTTGCCCACTGGCTCCTGGTATTGCCCATACGGCTCAGTTAGGAGAGTGTTAGGTCCCGGGCTACTTGAGAAACCTTGGCGTGGTGCCCGGGCTTAGACATGTTCTACACCGTAGGACATGTTGACTAATCTTTCAATTTTAAAATCAGTTTGAGAGTTTAGTAAGACCGCAGAGTGCACCTGTCTTTGCTACTATTTTGTTATATTGTTATAATCGCAGTTGCCAGACAGTGAGAGGCTGCAGGCTCACTGACTGTACTGTGTCCACTGGCCAGGCCACCACTCATACCGTTACAGGGTGTCACACTCATAATAACTGGCAGATAAAAAAAAGCCAATTTATTTTTTCTCTGTGATATAATCGCAGTTGCCAGACAGTGAGAGGCTGCAGGCTCACAGACTGTACTGTGGCCACTGGCCAGGCCACCACTTATACCGTTACAGGGTGTCACACTCACAATACCTGGCAGATAAAAAAAAGCTAATAAATTTTTTTTTTCTCTGTGATAAATATAATCGCAGTTGCAAGCCAGAGTGTGTCAGGCCCACACAGACTGTACTGTGCCCACTGCCCACCACTTATATAGGGTGGCACATTACCTTTCACGCATAGTACCACTTATCTAAAAAAAAATTACAGGCAGAGGCAATGCCCAGTGTTCAGAGGCCACGTACCCTGAACCCAAAAAATTCGGAGAAAATAGTTGACTGTCTTACACAGGACACCTAATCTTCAACAACTTCCACTAAGAACCTTGACAAACCATCTTCCTCCAGCTCAGCTTCGGTCACCTGCTCTCAAGTTACCACTCTCCCGCCCGCCGCCACCACCACCACTACCACCACAGCCGCTTCACTTGATCTGTCAGAGGAGTTATTTACAGATCAGTTGGATGAAATTTGTGATGCGCAATCATTATTGCCAGAGGATGTAGATAACAGGGATATGTCTCAGTCAGGCAGGATTACACACATGGACGTACAGTGTGATGATGATGATTATGATGTTGTACCCGCTGCTGCTTCCTTTGCTGAGGTGTCAGATACAAGTGAAGTGGTTGATGATAACGATGTGTCCGTGGGTGCCTGCTCGAGAAGAAGAGGGGGAAAGTTCAGAAGGGGAGACAGAGAGAAGGAGGAGACGAGTTGGAAGCAGGGGGAGGTCGTCGCAAGGAGCTAGTGGCACAGTCAGACAGCATGTATCGGCACCCGGGGTCAGCCAGACAGCACGCCAATCAGCGCATGCTGTTGCCACCACCAGAATGCCGTCATTGCAAAGCTCAGCAGTGTGGAATTTTTTTTGTGTGTCTGCCTCTGATAACAGCAATGCCATTTGCAACCTGTGCCAAAAGAAACTGAGTCGTGGGAAGTCCAACACCCACCTCGGTACAACTGCTTTGCGAAGGCACATGATCGCACATCACAAACGCCTATGGGATCAACACATGAGTACAAGCAGCACACAAACTCAAAGCCGCCATCCTCCTCCTGGTCCAGCATCTTCAGCCACGTCAACCACTGCTGTCCTCCTTGCCCCCTCTCAACCATCCGCCACTCCGTCTCTCGCCTTGAGCAGTTCCTGCTCATCTGCCCACAGTCAGGTGTCTGTCAAGGACATGTTTGAGCGTAAGAAGCCAATGTCACAAAGTCACCCCCTTGCCCGGCGTCTGACAGCTGGCTTGACGGAACTCTTAGCCGGCCAGCTTTTACCATACCAGCTGGTGGAGTCTGAGGCCTTCAAAAAATTTGTCACTATTGGGACACCACAGTGGAAGGTACCTGGACGAATTTTTTTCAAAAAAGGCAATCCCAAACCTCTACTCTGAAATTGAAAAGGAAGTCATGGCATCTCTGGCATACAGTGTTGGGGCAAGGGTCCATCTCACCACTGATACCTGGTCTGTAAAGCACGGTCAGGGCAGGTATATCACCTACACTGCGCATTGGGTCAACCTGCTGACGGCTGACAAGCATGGAATGCGTGGCTCTGCAGCGGAGTTGGTGACACCGCCAAGACTTGCAGGCAGGCCTACTGCCACCTCCTCTACTCCTCCTTCTCCATCCTCTTCGATAACCTCCTCGGCTGAGTCCTCTTCTGCTGGAGCGTCTGGCTGCACATCAACTGTATCCCTCCAGCTCCCCAGGGGCTATTCCACATCCCGGATACGACAGTGTCTTGCTGTCTTGGGGTTGACTTGCCTGAAAGCAGAGAGCCACACCGGACCAGCACTCCTGTCTGCCCTGAACGCACAGATGGATCAGTGGCTGACCCCGCACCAACTGGAGATCGGCAAAGTGGTGTGTGACAATGGAAGCAATTTGTTGGCGGCATTGAATTTGGGCAAGTTGTCACATGTGCCGTGCATGGCACATGTGTTGAATCTTATCGTACAACGCTTTGTGTCTAAGTACCCAGGCTTACAGGGCGTCCTCAAGCAGGCCAGGATGGTGTGTGGCCATTTCAGGCGTTCTTACACGGCCATGGCGCACTTTTCAGATATCCAGCGACAAAACAACATGCCAGTGAGGCGCTTGATTTGCGACAGCCTGACACGTTTGAATTCAACACTCCTAATGTTCGACCGCCTGCTCCAACAAGAAAAAGCAGTCAACGAGTATTTGTATGACCGGGGTGCTAGGACAGCCTCTGCAGAGCTGGGAATTTATTTGCCACGTTACTGGACGCTCATGCGCAATGCCTGTAGGCTCATGCGTCCTTTTGAGGAGGTGACAAACCTAGTCAGTCGCACCGAAGGCACCATCAGCGACCTCATCCCATTTGTTTTCTTCCTGGAGCGTGCCCTGCGAAGAGTGATGGATCAGGCTGTAGATGAGCGTGAAGAGGAAGAGGAAGAGTTGTGGTCACCATCACCACCAGAAACAGCCTTGTCATCATCGCTTGCCGGACCTGCAGCAACGCTGGAAGAGGAGTATGAGGAAGAGGAGTCAGAGGAGGAATGTGGCTTTGAGGAGGAGGAAGACCAACCACAGCAGGCATCCCAGGGTGCTCGTTGTTGTCACCTATCTGGGACCCGTGGTGTTGTACGTGGCTGGGGGGAAGAACAGACCGTCAATGACATCAGTGAGGACGAGGAACGGGAAATGAGTAGCTCGGCATCCAACCTTGTGCAAATGGGGTCTTTCATGCTGTCATGTCTGTTGAGGGACCCTCATATAAAAAAGATGATGGAGAACGACCTGTACTGGGTGGCCACGCTACTAGACCCCCGGTATAAGCAGAAAGTGGCGGAAATGTTACCAAATTACCGAAAGTCGGAAAGGATGCAGCAGTTCAAAACCAAACAAAAAAATATGCTTTACACAGCTTATAAGGGGGATGTCACAGCACAACGGGAATCTAACAGGGGAAGAGGTGAAAGTAATCCTCCCATGACCACGCTGGCAAAGACAGGACGCTTTACAGACGTGTTGTTGATGGAGGACATGCAGAGCTTTTTCAGTCCTACACATCGCCACAGCCCTTTGGGATCCAGCCTTAGAGAACAACTCGACCGACAGGTAGCAGACTCCCTCGCCTTAACTGCAGATATCGACACTCTGAGGAGCGATGAACCCCTTGACTACTGGGTGTGCAGGCTTGACCTGTGGCCTGAGCTATCCCAGTTTGCGATAGAACTTCTGGCCTGCCCCGCTTCAAGTGTCCTGTCAGAAAGGACCTTCAGTGCAGCAGGAGGCATTGTCACTGACAAGAGAAGTCGCCTTGGTCAAAAAAGTGTTGATTACCTCACCTTCATTAAGATGAATGAGGCATGGATCCCGAAGGGACTGACAGTGGGGGATACGTTTGACTAACAAAAGGCCTGATGACATGCCTTGGCCTCAAAATGGTCCCCATGCTGCTGTATTTAATGTCTGCATACCGGATGACTTTCGTGAATTCTCCGGCACCAACTAGGGTTCAAGCCGCAATGTTTTAGTCACCCTTCCGCCTTGAAAACATCAATTTTTCCGGTCGCTGCTACAACAGCGGCTGCAACAATACCATTATTTTTAAGGAATGTGTACATGCCTAATTTTTCTGGCCTCTGGTGCTGCACTGTGGCTGCAAAAACAAAACAAACAAAAAAATCATAATAAAGTCTCTTAATAGTTTATTAGAAATAATGCAGACAATTTAAGAAATCCCCATCAATTCTAATACAAAGCAAGTACAGAGCTCAGAACTAAATTATTTCAGGATGTCGTAATGGTTCGTTAATTCGACAATGGTTAATCAATTTGACACACGTCCCCGGATAGGGGACGTAACAGGGATTAAACTGATAGGAATAGTACTAGTTAAGACACCACTCATATAGGGTGTCACAGCACATTGCTCCGTGCACGCGCAGTGCCCCAACTTGGGAGTAAGAGGACCGACCAAGCTGCTTTTTCCATCTCCCGGTTCCTAAAATCAATTCAGTTTGGTGTATCAGAGTTTGGTCTGTCACTGTGAAGGCAGTCGAAGGTACCCGGCCTAAATTTTTTTTCGCAAAAGGCAATCCCTGATATGGGACGTAACAGGGATTAAACTGATGAGAATAGTACTACAGAAAATACCACTTATATCGGGTGTGACAGTAAATTGCACGGCGCAGACGCAGTGACCGTGGATTAAAACAAAGGGGAGGGAGCCAGCGTTTTTTTAACCATCTCCCCGTTCGAAAAATCAATTCAATAAATGGACCCCAGATTGGGGACGTAACAGGGATTAAACTGATGAGAAGAGAACTACAGAAAATAACACTCATATCGGGTGTGAGAGTAAATTGCACAGCGCTGTAGCAGTGACCGTGGATTCAAACATAGGGGAGGGAGCCAGCGTTTTTTTAACCATCTCCCCGTTCGAAAAATAAATTCAATAAATGGACCCCAGATTGGGGACGTAACAGGGATTAAACTGATGAGAAGAGAACTACAGAAAATACCACTCATACCGGGTGTGAGAGTAAATTGCACGGAGCAGACGCAGTGACCGTGGATTAAAACAAAGGGGAGGGAGCCAGCGTTTTTTTAACCATCTCCCCATTCGAAAAATCAATTCAATAAATGGACCCCAGATTGGGGACGTAACAGGGATTAAACTGATGAGAAGAGAACTACAGAAAATACCACTCATATCGGGTGTGAGAGTAAATTGCACGGCGCAGATGCAGTGACCGTGAATTCAAACAAAGGGGAGGGAGCCAGCGTTTTTTTAACCATCTCCCCGTTCGAAAAATCAATTCAATTCACCTTTCGGGGACCCTTGGTGTTGTACGTGGCTGGGTGGAGGAAGAAACCTTCAATGACATCAACGGGACATGGCTAGCTTGGTATCCAACCTTGTGCAAATGGGGAGTTTGCGGTTGGGCAAATGGACATTTTCTACCTCCTCCTCGATGTGCGCCATTTTTTTTTTTTTTTTTTGTGGTGGCGGACCGAGGGAACGGGTTTATCTGTAATAATGACACAATGTTAAGAATTTACACAAACAACTCATAAACCATAACCAAGGTAAAGATCAAGAAATTCCTATATGGTGGAATCTGCATGGTATTATGAATTATACCAATAGTGGATTTACCTTATTTAAAGAAAAAAAAAAAGTTACAAGATAGGATGAGGTAACATGGGATTTGTTAGGAAGGTGCCCTATAGGGTATTGTGACTGGGTAATGGATGTTTAGGTGAACCAAACAACAGTTCGGAAATTAGATAAGGGGTTATTGGATGGTGTTATGTTGGGTATATAATTTTTTGTGGCTGCCAGCGTTAGACTGTCTGCCAAGCCGCATTTTAAAGATCTGCTGCCAAACCGCCCTCCCTCCCTGTTGATTTAGTTGTCAAGGTAACTTTATAATTAGAAGGAGGCTTAAAGTCTCCCCTTTAACTGTAACTTTGACGGTGACCGCCCCTTTAACAGTGACTTGATGGTGACCAGCCCTTTCACAGTGACTTTCACGGTGAACGCCCCTTTAACTGTGAACTCCACAGCTCCCGTCAATTGGCAGTTAGGATTTAAGTAAAAGGCTGGTAGGCTTGTATTGGATAATACAGGTAATTTTTTGGGAATATCTCGTGTACATCGTAGAGAGCCGAGACCCCGCAAGATTTCTTTCCAGGTAGCAAGGGATGTGTATACCAAGTTTCGTTGAAATTGATGGTTGCGTTTTTGAGTTTTTGCGGAACATACATACAGTCAGGTCCATAAATATTGGGACATAGACACAATTCTAACATTTTTGGCTCTATACACCACCACAATGGATTTGAAATGAAACGAACAAGATGTGCTTTAACTGCTGTCAGCTTTAATTTGAGGGTATTTACATCCAAATCAGGTGAACGATGTAGGAATTAGAACAGTTTGCATATGTGCCTCCCACTTGTTAAGGGACCAAAAGTAATGGGACAATTGGCTTCTCAGCTGTTTCATGGCCAGGTGTGTGTTATTCCCTCATTATCCCAATTACAATGAGCAGATAAAAGGTCCAGAGTTCATTTCAAGTGTGCTATTTGCATTTGGAATCTGTTGCTGTCAACTCTTAAGATGAGATCCAAAGAGCTGTCACTATCAGTTAAGCAAGCCATCATTAGGCTGAAAAAAACAAACAAACCCATCAGAGAGATAGCAAAAACATTAGGCGTGGCCAAAACAACTGTTTGGAACATTCTTAAAAAGAAGAAACACACCGGTGAGCTCAGCAACACCAAAAGACCTGGAAGACCATGGAAAACAACTGTGATGGATGACTGAAGAATTCCTTCCCTGGTGAAGAAAACACCCTTTGCAACAGTTGGCCAGATCAAGAACACTCTCCAGGAGGTAGGTGTATGTATGTCAAAGTCAACAATCAAGCAAAGACTTCACCAGAGTGAATACAGAGGGTTCACCACAAGATATAAATCATTGGTGACCCTCAAAAACAGGAAGGCCAGATTAGAGTTTGCCAAACGACATCTAAAAAAGCCTTCACAGTTCTGGAACAACATCCTATGGACAGATGAGACCAAGATCAACTTGTACCAGAGTGATGGGAAGAGAAGAGTATAGAGAAGGAAAGGAATTGCTCATGATCCTAAGCATACCACCTCATCAGTGAAGCATGGTGGTGGTAGTGTCATGGCGTAGGCATGTATGGCTGCCAATGGAACTGGATCTCTTGTATTTATTGATGATGTGACTGCTGACAAAAGCAGCAGGATGAATTCTGAAGTGTTTCGGGCAATATTATCTGCTCATACTCAGCCAAATGCTTCAGAACTCATTGGACGGCGCTTCACAGTGCAGATGGACAATGACCCAAAGTATACTGCAAAAGCAACCAAAGAGTTTTTTTAAGGGAAAGAAGTGGAATGTTATGCAATGGTCAAGCTCACCTGACCTGAATCTGATTGAGCATGCATTTCACTTCCTGAAGACAAAACTGAAGGGAAAAAGGCCCCAAGAACAAGCAGGAACTGAAGACAGTTGCAGTAGAGGCCTGGCAGAGCATCACCAGGGATGAAACCCAGTGTCTGGTGATGTCTATGCGTTCCAGACTTCAGGCTGTAATTGACTGCAAAGGATTTGCAACCAAGTATTAAAAAGTGAAAGTTTGATTTATGATTATTATTGTGTCCCATTACTTTTGGTTACTTAACAAGTGGGAGGCACATATGCAAACTGTTGTAATTCCTACACCGTTCACCTGATTTCGATGTAAATACCCTCAAATTAAAGCTGACAGTTTGCAGTTAAAGCACATCTTGTTCATTTCATTTCAAATCCATTGTGGTGGTGTATAGAGCCAAAAATGTTAGAATTGTGTCGATGTCCCAATATTTATGGACCTGACTGTATGTATATATATATATATATATATATATATATATACATATATATATAATCTTGAATCCCATGCAAATTAAGTGGGGGATGTATGTAATGGTCGGGGACGTTGACCCGGAATGCTGAATGATGTTTGCAGTTTATGTAGATATAAACAAAAATACCTATATATATTTATGTGTGTGTGAAACGTATGAAATCATCCGGTGACATCATACATCAGTACCGCGCTATGTGTATACCAATATATATACAATCTCAGCGCGGTAGATATATATGATGAAACCAGAAGATTTTGTACATGTCACAACAGGTATTAAGTAATCATTTGAAAAGGGATGAAATACGGATGTAGTAGAGTTAACACACATGCTTTATGAGACATGTTATGTAAACTTAATGCAATTAAATACGTTAAGATATTTTAAAAATACCTTGTGTTTCAAGATTACGTGATGAGTTAAGAAATTTGAGTTAAGAGGTTGTGTGTTAACCATACTACATCTGTACGGATTAGCAGCATAACTGAATATATACATTACTGAGTGTTGTAGAGAGAGATACAAAAATCATGTAAGCATTGTACCTGGGCATAATCGCCGACTATACTCATCGACCTGATCTGGGTGTAGGCGCTTCAGGTCGCACCACTTTTTTTGAATTGCCTTGTAGTCGTGCCATATGCCACTTTTTAATTTTAATTCGGCCCAGACAGACCGTACTATTGCCGCTTTTTCCTACCCTTGGTCCAAGGGTATCTCCGCTCCAGAAAGCGCTGAAGGATAAAGATGAAAGCATATAATCACAATTTTTTTATTATACAAATATTCAAAGAAATATCCACAAAAAAAAATCTAAAAGTAGTTACGTCTTTAACCCCTTCACACATTATGACGTAAAGGTATGTCATTGCGTGACAGGGGATGTATGGAGCGGGCCTCTGAAGTAAGCCCTCTCCATACGCACGATCTGCCGGCTATATGATACAGCCGGCATCTGGCCGCACTAACAGGAAGCGGCGATCGCGCCGCCCCTGCCATTCAACCCCTCAGGTACCGCGATCAAGGCTCATCTCGGCACCTGTAACGTGATGCGCCTACACCTTCCTTCCAATCGGAGCCCCCGCAGTGAAATCGCGGGGCTCCGATCGGTTGCCATGGCAGCCTGGACGCTGCTGAAGCTATTCAGGCCTGCCATGGCTTTCTCCATACTAAGCTATGCACGAGGCATAGCGCAGAATGGAGTGTGTAAAAATCCTATTCACCGTAATAGATCTCTATTATCGTGAATAGGAGACGGTATCAAAAGATCCCATGTACGAGGCCTCTATGGGGGCTTATTGCTGTAAAAAAAAGTTAATTGAAGTTTAAAAAAAAACACCACTATATTAAAAGTTTGAATCACCACCCTTTCCCAATTTTACATATAAAACAATTTTTTCTAATACAAAACATGGTAAATTAAATGGTGGCATTAAAAAATGCATCTTGTCCCGCAAAAAAAAAGCCCTCATATAGCTATGTGAACGGAAAAATAAAAAAGTTATGGCTTTTGATACATGACGGAGGACAAAACAAAAATGTAAAAATGAAAATAGGCCTGGTCTTGAAGGGATTAAAGGGGAAATATTAGATGTAAGTTACCGATATAAGATCGGATTGTATTGCGATTATATGTATGTGAGGTCTGAGCAATTAGATATTGGCCAGCCAATAGTTAAGTGACGGTACGGTATTGGGTGTACTTCTGGTTTGCATCCCCGTGGTGCACATTGGGTAACGCTAAATGAACCAGCAAATACTGGCGGTCTGACAAAAAAAGATCATGGACATAAATTTAAATCTATATATATTGTGTGTATGGTATATAGTGTGTGGTATATATTGCATGGCAGGAAAACGGACGTGCTATGTGCATGTGATAGATATTTATCATTATCTGTTGTCCATACATACATGCTACTGACATAGTGCTGCAAAGTAACAAGAATACAGGTAATGTCGCTGCTGTCACCAGCGGCTAACGTTATACAGGAGATGTGGCGCAGATAATGTCGCTGCTGTCACCAGCGGCTAAGAAAAAATTACAGTCAATGTCACAGATATTTGGGATGTGGAAACGTTATACAGGAGATGTAGCACAGGTAATGTCACTGTCTGCAGCGGACACGGAAAAAGTACACTGGATGTTACAGATATTTTTAGGCTGCGCACACGTTACGCAGGAGTTGTAGTGCAGATAATTTCGCTGTCTGCAGCGGCCAAACAATTGCAAGCAATTTAGCACAGGTTGCGCTAAAAATATATATTGCTGCCAGATACAACAATAGACCTTAAAAGGACTTTTGGGTCTCTAACAATTGCATGCAATTTAGCACAGGTTGCGCTAATAATATATATTGCTGCCAGATGCAACAATAGACCTTAAAAGGACTTTTGGGCCTCTACAATTGCATGCAAATTATCACAGGTTGCGCTAAAAATATATATTGCTGCCAGACACAACAATAGTCCTTAAAAGGACTTTTGGGTCTCTAACACCAACCCTGCCTAACAAAAAAATTAAATTAAATTCCCTACACTATCTGTCCCTTCTACAACACAGCTCTCCATGACTATGACTGAGCTGAACCACGTATCATCAGGTGCTTTATATCACCCGATGACGCTTTCCAGCCAGCCAATCACTGTAATGCCAGTAACCAACATGACTACGGCATTACAGTAAGTGGCAGTACTTACCTGCACATTTATTGGCTGCATAGCAGCCAACAAACGTGCAGGGAGGAGACTCGAGTATCGCGCTCGAGCACACGCGGTATTTGGCCTAACACAGTGATGTGCCGAGCATCACAATACTCGAGCCGAACTGGTGTTCGGCGGAGCATGCTCGATCAACACTATTCCTGAACAGTACAAGAGCCTGTTATTAATTGCTGCTAGGTGCTTATTTCTATTTTGGACTCTAAACATCTTATGTTGTTGCTGTCAAGTGAGGGGGTTGATCTCTATTTTAGCTCTTTACCATACTAGTGTAACACCCACGAGTGGTGTTGCCACTTCTACACCCTGCTACTGTCCTTAATAGTCTAACATAAAGTTATCTATGCATTATGTTCCAGGTCCTCTCCATAATGTGCATCTATAATAATGTTTGCAACTGTTTATAACATGTAATGTGCCTGGTTCACCAGCGGTGGTAGCAAACCCGTCAGAGCTGTATTTATGTAGAATGGAGCTAACCATTCCAATCTAACCCCTCTCTGGAGAGAAGTGGGCAAGTCCTATTTCCTGCAGGAAGGGTGGGGACCAGTTAGAACTGGCTCTAGTGCTAGTGGTAGTGTGTGTGCTGGTAAGGACTCCATGTTGGAGCTCACCGGATTCTACCACATTCCTTGGCTGAACATAAGCCTGACCAAAGAGTGAAGCACAGCATCACAAAGAAAGCAAATACACTAATTAAGTTTGTCAGGGCAGCAGAGTCAGATATAGCAGAGTTGAGTTTGCCTGCCATTTTAATGCTAAAGCCTGCTGGAACCAAGATAAAGCCTGAAATTTGTTTTGGAAAAATGTTTACTCAAGTAAAGCTGCCATTAAACTTCATCTCAAGGTCTGGACTCAAGTTATTCCTTAATCCCCTAATTATTCGCTTTATTTATTGCTTTGGAGCCAAAGCCTGGGGTCCAGCGTTATCCAGGTAGCATCACCGTGACACACATAAAGAGACATCTGGGCTGTACCATTACACCACTCAGCATTTCCTACACCTGGGACACACAATATAGAGGGCCCTGGGGTGCGGCCGCCCGTTGCACTAGCACAACCATTTATCGCCCATCTTTTATTATTGCATTTTTCACATTACATTTGCTATCTTCAAATAAACACTTTTATTTTCTTTTTGCTAAATATGGCTAAAACAACGTAAAACTCAAAACCTTGGCAAGCTACATTGCTTTTGTGCTGAAAAGTGGGTTCTTGCTGTGAATGTGTGCATTCAGGTACAATATTCTCATGTATCCTGTGAAAAATGAGTGCGTCATGCTGCTGTGGGTGGACGTTTGTGTTGTTTTCAATGCAAAAATATATTTTTCCCCAACCGCACATTTGTATTTACAGATGCAGTGAATGTATTTTTTGTAGATAGCAATCTATGTTATAATTTATTAATATGCAAATCAAAAAGATCACTGAAAGCTTTAATTGATGTTTATTCTCGAACTCGGCATGTGCACAGCAGTTATTTTGTGATATATTAGAATAATTACTGTTATGCTTAATTATGTTTTACCCTGTAAAAACAAACATTATCCTATTTATGAAGCTCATTTGCTGGGTGCTGGTTTTAAAAGGACACTTTTGTCAGAAAAGGGTATTGTATTAAAACTGTCCCACATTTACTGATGTGCGTGCTCCTAGATTTTGACGTAAATTGCGCATCTAGGTTTAGTGAAAGTTTCTTTGCCTAGTCCAAAAAGAGATTGACATAATGGAAATGGGGCACAGCTTTACAGGAATGAGAGCATGGTCTAAAATCAGTGGTTCTTCCATGGAGGCAGACCACGTGAATGCTTTGGGGCCTAGAAGAGGGTGGGTCTGGTGGTAAACTCCGTCCTCTGTTCTCAACATGAAAACATTGCATTTTCCTGCAGACGCCAGCACAAAGAAATGTTCACAGCTTTCTTTGCAGTCAATGGTAAATCCTGATCCACTAGTGGCTTTAGAAAGACAGTTTTATAACATACTGTAATATACAGTGTAAATACACTGAAAAATATGGAGTTCAGAATGAGTTCCATATTTATGAAGCACTTTTTTATAACTTTTTTTTAATAAAATGTCTTCTGCTTAAAAAAAAAAAAAGTAATATATTTCAGAAATCTGAGCCCTTACGCTTTTCTTACCTTGTTGCCCAGGAGTGCTTGATGCATGCGTTCTTGTAAAAAGGGTGGGGAGGGTGGCCCTTACAAACTTTTGCTGTGTTGCCCTATTACATCTGTGTTAGCCTCTGCCTAAGATGCAAGGTTGTACTTATTGATTAGTATAATAAGCCCTGACCAGCCACGTTACTGGTAGGTGTTGTGCTCTAATCCGGGGTGTATATAGATTTAATAAGCCCTAAAGTGATATAGTATGGTCTCCACCCAGATTCCCAATACAGTGCATAAATCACTCCCAGGCAATGCAGAATGCAAAGTTCAATGCCCAAGATGTCTGATGAATTTTGATAAAAAGCCACCCCTGGCCTCACTCATTTTGACTAATGGTCTGACAAAGAGTGTTATGTGAGATTCTTTGACAGGCTAATACACATCACAGCTGCTGTAGCGTAGTTGCCAGCTGTCCTGAAATTGCTGGGACTGTCAGTAATTTTGAGAGACCTGGCAAATTCCGCTGCCCTGATAAGTGGGCATTCCTGGGCGGTGTTGGGAGTTCCTGGGGCAGGGCTTTGATGCCCAATTTTACCAATAAAAACTTTATGTGTAGAACATCATTATACACTTCACTTGCTGCAGAACTTGAAAATACTCATCTGAACTGCTGCAGAACCTCAGAATACGTACATCAACTGCTGTAGAACATCTCAACTTCAGAACATGATAATACACAAGTCCAGTGCTACGGAACCTCATACGGCTTTGATCACATCTGTGTTAGACGTTCTTTTAGTCTCTATCACATATCAGTTCAAAATTGCCGGACAAAACAGTGTAGCCTGCAGCTCTATTTTGTGCAGTAATTGCCAGGCTGCCTCACAGAAACTCGGTAGATCCCATTGTAGCCCATCGGGCTTCATTGTTTGTGATGTGCCAGTTCCAGCTTTTTACAGTTACTTTCATTGTTTTTCTCCTATGACAGAGCAGAACAAGGGAAATCAGAGCCTAATACACACCTAGGATTCTGCAGAACATTATAATGATAGCAGGATAAAATGATGACATATTCACCAATTTGAATAAAACCAAATTAGTATTGTTAATAAATTTCCACACAAATAGTTTAATATAATCATTTTTATTTATTAGTTGATAGATTAATAATGGCCACAATGCTTATTATGTTACTTAATAATGAATAACAACTATAATAAAACCAAATAAAAAAAATACGAAACTAAACAGATTTAATACATTTCCACTTATAGTCCACTCAACATTGAGTGACTTAACCCTCATCAATAAGCAACGCAACTAAAATAAAAGGGGTGGGTGGGAGTGGTTTTGAGGAATTATACTTACGAGAATGCACTCATATCGTTGTTCATGCTTTTATATGTTACTGATGAAGCTGTTTGAAGATCCTCCAATCAAGATTCATTCTGATGCCTCATGCCAAACTAAACTTACCTTGGGATAATCCATTCAAAACTTTATTACAGGTAAGTAAACAAGAACTATTCTGCCCCAGCACAGGGAGATTGATTTCAGATCACGTCAATTTAATTTCTAATTCATTCTGCTGCAATTCACGTATTTCTGTAGTGATTAGTTAGGTAATAGCGGTCTTAAAAATGTATTGCACCTTGTTTTTCTGTTAATAAAGATTATTGTACTTGTGGGTGGTGGAAGGCATTCTGGGAGTGTAATGCATTATGGGAAAAAGAAGCCTAGTCTCCAGTGTTCATGTTACAGGACATCAGCAGTGCTGTCTCCTGCAAATCTCCTTTTCAAACCCCACAATCCTTGTATAAGCATATCTGGTAAGAATTCTACCTCTGTCTCAGGGATATATTGTTATGCAGAGCTGTCCAGCTAGTTCAAATCAGCACTCAGGAAGTTGTTCTAACTGTTAGATGCTAGACATGCATTCCCATGTATAGGCAGCCATTTTGGACATATGCCCAGTGTTAATGTAATGTTATAATACATGCTGTTCTATGCTTTCTGCTGATACATGTTACGCCTTATACTTATACAAGTTTTTGTATTCTTATAGTTTTGCCAATCTCAAATACTGAACAAGTTAGAGTACAGAGAACAGTCTTTTTATTTGGAAGACAGGAATGGTTTATACTGAATGTCAGACTGCACACTGTGTGAACGTGTATGAAGACAGAACAGTAAAACAGATGCTAGTCACCAATGATAGTGGATCTGACTACACGGAGCCGCCATCACACACGCGGTCCTGCGTATAAGATTGCATCGGTTGCCATACATTCACAAGAAGTGACACTGCATCCCCCAGCAAGTGCAACACGACCCAGACCACGCTGAAGTCCGTTCCTACCTAGACTGAGTCTGCACAGAGACATTAAGCAGCCAGTAAAAGGCACACAATGTCCGCTAGCCAGGCATCATCATACAGGACTAGGTCACGAGTAAGCTGCTCTAGCAAGTCCTCAATAAGAGAAAAGGCTGCTCTCGCCTGTGCAAAAGCTGAGGCTGCAAAAGTAAGGTCTTCCTTTGCTGCACAAGAGATGCAACTAAAGCTAAGGCAAGCAGATAAAAAAAACTGAAAGAGCATGCGTGAAAGCGTCAATGGAAAGGGAGAGAGTACACCTGGAAGAAGAGAGAGCACGCCGTCAAGCTTCAATGGAAAGGGAGAGAGTACGCATGGAAGAAGAGAGAGAATGTATGTAAGAAGAGAGAGTATGCCGTCAAGCGTCAATAGAAAAGAAGAGAGTACGCCTGCAAGTCTCACTGGAGAAACTTGCCGCAGAGAGAGAAGCGGCAGCCGCAGTGGCCAAAGCAGAGTTCCTAGAAACCTTGGAGTTCCTCGAATCCGAGAAACACAGTCAAGTATTTGGGCCAGACCTAGATCAACAAGATCCAGCACAGCGAGTCTCAGAATATGTCCATCAGCATCCCAAGACAGATGACAACTATGATCCAACATTTCAGCCAGCCTATACAGAGTGTCAAAGATCCTACTTTGAACCACAGTACCTCAAGCAGGATGGTATGCAAAGCGATGCTGACCACAACTACCGCCCTACAGAACGAAAGCTACAATGTTCGCTTCGACTTAAAGGGACACCCTTCATGTCAGAACGGTATTATACAGACTTCCCTACACCAGAAATCCCTAAAAGGTATAGTGATACACCACTCATGCAGCATAACAACAACACACCAGGTAGTATTAGCGCTAACCAAGCCGCCATGGACTTTGCTAAGTTCTTTGCTAAACGTGATTCGTAGTCAAGAGTGGGCAGCACTTTCAACCTCGTGGGACGCCCGCACGAAAAGGAAGAAATCCACAATGTAGCAAGAAAATCCTAGCGGCTATATTCTTTATTTCATCTCTGTAACAATGTAGCAATGATGCGTTTCGGCCCATCCAGCCTTAGTCAGCTCAAGTTAATACAATAGCTTACCATCTTAAATAGCAATAAAATCAATCACATGTGGTGACGTTGTTATGGACTATTGATACAAAATGGATACTTGCTTGTTGAGGACTATGTTTAGCTAAGATGGCGGCCAGGCACTCAGCCAACACCTATAAACTAGAATCTTACTTTGTGTTTTATCATGTGTTTCTTTGTGGTTTCCGTTCAGCTCAAGCAAGCAGTTACAAAGAGGTTTCCGTTCAGCTCAAGCAAGCAGTTACAAAGAATAAGAAGTAACGGTATCTCCCACAAGCAAGGGGGGAGGGTGGAGGAATTTCTTCTTCTGGCCGTCAAGGTTACAGAAAAGCATAGAGCGTTCGTAGCCTAGAAAAGATATACTTTATCTTTCACCCCCCCTCCCTGTCGTAAAACCTATGTATTGTGTGTTGTTTTCAGAAAATAAAGCAGAGATCCTGTTTAACTCCTTGCTGTGAGTTGTCTCAGTCTGATCTCTCCGTGCATGTACACTAATTAATTTGGAGCAGTACATCAACCGAACTGGCAGCTTGGCCAGAACCAGAACAATTTTGGTGCCCAAACGTGGGGCTCGAGGATTGGACCCTCTGTTCCCGTACCCCCGGAGACCAGACGAGGAGAGGCGCACTAACGGACACCGGGATCGCAACCCGTGATATGAGGTGAGAAAATTGAGTCATCTTGCCTATAAAGGGTCCCCTGGTGTAGCCTCTTGGAGTTCGTCTGAGGGAGGGGTGTGGAAGCAGTCTGGGACGTCCTCGAGGGCATGAAAGTAAGAACCCCATATGTTTTTTAAAGTCTTGATGTACTGTGTTGTGCCTATAAGTTGTGAAGACCCTGTTGACAAGTATCACTGACTGAGACACGGAGTTCTCCTATGTGCCTGTATCGGAGTTCAGCCCGGCGTCTGACTCAAATCTCCATAAAGGGGACGATCACAGATGGGTGGAGAGCGGTTCGGGGTAGCCCAGAGTGTGCTGCCGGGACTCAAAGGTCCTCACGTCCAGTGATTACTTTATACAGAGGTCTTTAGGCGGCTCCAGTAGGTGCGAGAGGCGATTAGACAGTACGCAAGGGTTCTTCCTTGATGTATTGTGGTTTATTGTTTTTAATGTGCGACCCTTTGTAATGGAAACACAGACTGATAGAAACCCAAAGATCTCCTAAAGTGCCTGTGTCAATCGGTCACCCTGGTGTTGTGACCGAGAGGCGACAGAAGGGAGGAGACCGGCCAGTGTCTACCCAGAGTGTGTGGGACATTAGGCTCAACGTGTCATATTGGGTTTCTGTGTTGTCCAGAACAAGGTGAAGGATCCAGAAGATGGGAAATGAGGAAAGTGTCCCGAAGGGTTACTGTTCACCTGAACAGTACGTGGAGGACAGGAGAGGCAAACGTTTCATAAAAGGATTAACTAAGTTGGAGAAGAGTTATAGTGTCTGTAAAGGAGGCATCCTTTGTAGTGCCACCTGGCAAGTGTTGTTAAACGAGAAGAGGGGGAAGTTAGAAGATGATAAATTGACAGACATGGTCCGTTGGTGGTTGGACTGTAGTAAAGAATTTGAACAGACGGGGGGGAGAACAAAATTTTGATGAGAAAAGACAGAGATATTTCTGTAAACCTGGTGTTGCATTGATACATGACTTGCCAACACCCTATAATGGCGCCGGGAAGAAAGCAGGTGGGTGGACCTGCAAAACATGTGGTCAACAGAATCCCTCCTCCCGTGATAAGTGCCTTCACTGTGGGGTTCCCCACCCACAAAACCACACCTTGGTAACTACTCCCCAGCGCGTCCCATCACTTCCCGTGTTAGCTACAGTGCCATCTTGTCCCCAGGCAACGCCCATGAACGGACCTTTAATATCATTCGGTCCGGACCCCCCCCCGTCACTCCTATGTCACCCTTGCCCCTTCCTACTACCTTGTACCCCATGGTTAACCCGGACGGTACATTCATGCTACCACACTCACCTGCCACCCTTACTCCTATAATAGTAGGAGGGCAATCTGATGAAGCAGAACAGGGGGATGCAGACGGTGCTGCAGAATCCACAATGGGCATACAAAATGCACCGGGTAATATGCAGACTCCTCCGCGGGGTACCCCGACAGACTACGGTGATCCGCCAACTTTATCCCTGGCACCACAGTGGACTGTGCCCATGGTCGTGCGCCCATCACGACGTTCACAAGATCAAATACTGCAGGGTCAGATTACAGAGTTACAAAAGAACTTACAGAAAATTGAGCAGGGAAACCTTGAGACACTGAAAGAAGCCCTAGCACTTAACCGGCCACAGGGACCACCAAAATATGTGTCTTTCACCCCACAACAGTTATTCACCATAGTGAATTTACTGCCTGACCCTGAGACCCATCCCATGCCCTTTTTCAGGAAACTGTCCCAAGTGCATCAAACCTATGGGTGCACATGGTCGGAACTGCAAAGTATAGTGGAAAACAAGACAGGTGAATACTCCACACTGATAATGGATCAAATCCACATCCCTGAACTTAAAGGTGCTAACTTTGACCCCCGGGATCATGAGTCTGGAGACTTCTTTATAGAACAACTACAGAAATGGGCGAAAGCTAAATTAGCAGACCAATCCACCACATTGCAGGACAGCTACGGGGGATCAGTTGACCCCCACCTTTTTTCTTTTCACAGAAATGTTAGTTTCTGCTGTGTTAGTTTAAGATCCTCTTTCTGATAAGAAACTGTCTTGCTTCTTGGTCTTTGTGGTTTTCACTCAAATTATGTGACACCCACGGCTGCTGGATGTCTGACAATAAAATTCTGCACTGATTCATATGAACAAGGGGATTCGCTGCAAACCATTTTGCACCTCATCCCCGATACTCTCTGGGCCAGAGGACCCCAGGATATCGGATGCCTCAATGTCCCACCAGTCACTGTGACCCTGAAGGATCCCAAGGTTCTGCCATACAAAGCGCAATATCCGCTTTCTATCTCACAACAGGATGCTATTACCCTCCAGGTGCAGGCCCTCCTGCAGAATGGGGCAATCAAGATCACTACTTCTCCCTGTAACTCACCCCTTTACCCAGTACGGAAGAAAAGGGAGAAAGGACAGCCTCCAACGTACCGCATGGTGCAGGACCTCCGAGCTGTCAATGAGGCTACTGTTCTTGAGACACCTATTGTCCCCAATCCGCACACACTCCTTGCTGGCATTCCACCCACTGCCACTACTTTCACTGTCATTGATCTGGCCAATGCATTCTTTTCTGTTCCCTTACATGAGAAATGTCAGTTTCTTTTTGCTTTCACACATGCAGGCAAACTGTACACCTGGACTGTTATGCCTCAAGGGGCTCAAAACAGCCCTTCCTGCTTCAGCAAGGCTATGTCCTCTGTTCTGCAACCCTGGCAAGCAGATCACCCGGATGTGGAACTCCTCCAGTATGTGGATGACCTTCTCCTCTGTGCGGTCTCTCCCCAAATCTGCATGACAAAATCTGTCTCACTTCTCCAGTTTTTAGCCTCTGCTGGATGTCGAGTCTCACAAGCCAAACTACAACTGTGTCTCCCCAAAGTTGTCTTCCTAGGTCATTGCATCTCTCAAGGTCACAAGCACCTAACTGAGGCGAGGAAGAAGGCTATCTCTGACATCCAACTCCCGGACACTCCTCATCAGCTGCAAACCTTTCTGGGACTCATCTCCTACTGCAGGCCTTGGATATCTGATGCTTCTGTCCTCATGCAGCCCTTATATGACTGTATACCTCGTAATGCTGTCACTCCTTTCCAGATGACAATGGAGGCCGGAGAAGCTTTTCAGTCATTGAAGGCCGCCATTGCATCTGCCCCTGCTCTTGGCATCCCCAACTACAACCTTCCTTTCCGGCTGTATGTCATGGAACGCCAAGGTCACGCCACTGGAGTCCTCACTCAAACTCATGGTGGCCGCAATCGACCCTTGGGTTACTATTCTAAGCGTCTTGACCCGGTAGCCAGAGCTGCCCCTTCCTGTGTCAGAGCTATCCATGCTGCCAGCTCTCTTCTAAACGTCACATCTGACGTTGTGCTGGGTCATCCCCTCACTATTCTGGCTCCCCATGACATTTCTGCCATCCTCCAGCAGACTCAACCTAAACACCTCACTGCACAGCGCCTCCTCCGGCTTCAGTGTAGTTTGCTTCTGCCAGATAATGTCACCATTCAGAGGTGCCACATCCTCAATCCTGCTGCACTCCTTCCTCTTCCAAGGGGGGAGTATAATGGAGATTCTGAAGATTTTATTGATCTAAATGCTGAAGAGGATCTTCAGGAAGAAGAACTATGGGCCTCAACCGACTCTCTTTACAAGGAACAAGAACATGATTGCATCACAATGATGGAAGCTGAAGTAGGGACACCACCATCAGTCCAAGACACTCCTCTGACAAACCCTCATTGGATTCTCTTTGTGGACGGCTCAAGGTACGCCGATGACAAGGGGAAGTTCCATACAGGCATGGCAGTCACAAGTGAACATGAAGTGCTGTGTGCAAGACAATTGCGCCCAGACCAGTCAGCACAAGAAGCTGAACTCATTGCCCTCACTGAAGCCTGCCTCATGGCAAAAGACTCTACCGCCAATATCTACACAGATTCTAGATATGCCTTTGGAGTGGTTCATGACTTTGGACTAATATGGAGGGCCCGGGATTACATCACAGCTGCAGGAACCCTGATTAAGAATGCTGCAGCAGTAGCAGCCCAAATGGCAGCAGTACTCCTGCCCAACCAAGTGGCAGTGATCAAAGTAAAGGCCCATACTCGAGCTGACACCCCTGAGGCCAGAGGAAACGCCCTAGCTGACCAAGCGGCCAAGGAAGCAGCAGTGAAAGAGGAAAGAGTCCAGTCAGACCAGATTATGATAACACAGGAGGACCTGGAACAATTAGAAATCACATGGGACCTACTGAAACAAATGCAGAAACAGGCCACTCCCAGGGAAAAGGAAATCTGGCTGAAAGAATCAGCCCTCGAAGAAGAATCTGGACTCTGGACACAAGGAAAGAGAGTCTGCCTACCCAGAGCTCTTTATCCCCTAATAGCCTCAGTGGCCCATGGGCCCACCCACCAATCCAAAACCATCATGAAAGAACTAATTGACAAAATATGGGTGGCCCCAGGGATAACCCCTGTCCTGGTGAGACATACTCAAGCGTGTCTCATCTGTGCAGAGTGTAACCCCGGCAGAACCGAGCCCACTCCCAGAAAATGTCTCCCGAAAGCCTTATATCCCTTTCAGAGGATACAAATCGATCATATCCAGATGCCAATGTGTCAAGGGTTTCAATATGTGCTAGTAGTGATAGACTTGTTCTCTGGGTGGCCAGAAGCCTACCCCGTCCGAAACCAGACAGCAACCACTACTGCAAAAAAACTGATGCAGGAGCTTGTCTGTAGGTTCGGAGTACCTGAGGTCATTGAGAGTGATCAGGGCCCAGCATTCACTGCTAGTCTAACCCAAGAGGTCTGGAAGATGGTAGGGTCACACCTGGCGTATCATACCCCATACAGGCCCCAAAGCAGCGGCAAAAGTCGAAAGATTGAACGGGGTGTTAAAATCTAAAATGCTGAAGATGACCAGGGAGACAGAGCTTAATTGGGTTCAGTGTTTGCCTATAACCCTCTTTTCAGTTAGGCATACACCAAGGCCCCCACACAAACTAACCCCATATGAGATCTTATTTGGAACAGGGCCAAGAATGGAACAGTATTTCCCACAACAGTTACAAATGCATTATGAATCTGTTGCAAAATATGTGATAGCCTTGAGCAAGCAATTGTCTAATATACATGCACAAGTTTTCTCTTCCATTCCAGATCCTAACTCCCTGGATGGAAGCCACACTCTCAAACCTGGAGAGTGGGTGGTGGTCAAGAAACACGTCAGAAGCACCCTCGAACCACGATACGAGGGACCTTACCAGGTGTTGCTGACCACCCCAACCTCTGTGAAACTCGAAGGGAGACCCACCTGGATCCACACTTCACATTGTAAAAGAGTGAAGGCTGTCCCACCGTCCCAGGAACCATAAGCCATGAGGATTCACATACTGATCATGACTTTGACAGTGGGCATATCTGCAGTATTCACGCCACTGGGTGATGAATGGGACAATTCACTGATACGGCACCATCAAATTTTAGTCCAGGGGTTGAAGGAGACTGAAACTCTGAGAGATTGTTGGATCTGTACCCACAGTCCCGTGAGTTCAACCAGTATGCCTTATTTTGCAATACCCCTGGACCTTTCTGAACTGATTGACCTGTCTAATTCTACCATCTTTCTCACTAGTATACACCAAGTTAAATCCAGTACAAACAAGGACAGGGAAGTAGCCTTACCTGTTGCAGGGTGGGCAGATGCCCCATGGCTCATGATAAACAGATCAGGACCCTCGGTAGATCATAGATCTACTCCTTGGCAAGAGGGACACTGGGCTAATGTCACATGTTTTCCTAGCTGGACACACTGTTATTGTCTCCAAGTACAAACCAAAGGTATGACATTTAGTCCACACATACACTCAGGTTGCAATGATTCAAAAACAGACAGCCACGTGCAGTGTATTGGTGTAGATGCTGTGAACGGAAAGGATCTGCCCTGTAACAACCGTACTGTACAGGATCTCCGGACAGGTATATTAGCTAACGACACCGAAAGTCATTTAAAAGGATATGAGTTGGCGAAAGGGACACAATTAGCCAAACTAATTACCCGATTATTCAATGGCACAGCAGTAGCAGTTCCAGACGACATATACTTAGTGTGTGGACACAAAGCATACAAATGGTTATCCGAGAATGTCACAGGACTGTGCACCATCGCCAGGCTTACTCCTGCTACCTTTATAGTACCACACTCTGAAATTGACATAAAAGCAGTACCTAAACACACCTTGTATCGTAGGGCCAAAGATAACACACCCAGACCAAATGGCAAGCCACATGTAGTAGAGATGAGCATTACCAACAAAATTGTTAGTTCCATCTTCATATATCCCTTGATAATGCAGATGTGGGATCATCTGGTAGTAGCAACAGACTACCTGGATGACCAAATATGGGAGGTGATGAGACTTATGAATACCTCAAACATTGTGCAAAACCAGTTAATCATTGTCACCAACCAACACACATTAGTTCTAGATTATGTTACAGCTAAAGATGGAGGTATGTGCCAGGTTGTGGGACCCTCTTGTTGCCATTACATAGACCCGCAGGGTAATTTGCAAGTTAAGGTGGATATAGAGAAGATGGCGGATTTAAGAGATAAATGGCTGGATGCAAATAAAGTTGATAAAGATACATGGTGGTCTGATACCTTCTCTTCCCTTAACCCCAATAACTGGCTCAAAGGTATTGGGGGTTGGTTCATGGGAATTGTCCAGGTAATATTGCAGGTAGCCCTAATAATATTGGTGATATATGTAGTGATTAAGCTCGTTCTTATTTGTGTGACCCGCTTTTCAAAAAGAATGAAGAAAACTGATGAACGACCTATTATGCTCCTCTACGATGAGGAAGGACAGAAGGAAACATCGTTCAACACAGCTCCCCCTCCTCACAATGATGCCTGGCTGAGATAGGGTGAGATGAATCCCAGGGTATTACCACAAGTCCGAGCAACCGGGAGCCTACCTATAAGGGGTAGGTTGTCGCCACTGCGGGTGAAGAGGATACGAATGGTATGCCCAGGGGATTCGCTAGGCGAAGGGAAAGTCTACAATCAAGTTTCCAAGGGGGGACTGTTATGGACTATTGATACAAAATGGATACTTGCTTGTTGAGGACTATGTTTAGCTAAGATGGCGGCCAGGCATTCAGCCAACACCTATAAACTACAGGGAGTGCAGAATTATTAGGCAAGTTGTATTTTTGAGGATTAATTTTATTATTGAACAACAACCATGTTCTCAATGAACCCAAAAAACTCATTAATATCAAAGCTGAATATTTTTGGAAGTAGTTTTTAGTTTGTTTTTAGTTTTAGCTATTTTAGGGGGATATCTGTGTGTGCAGGTGACTATTACTGTGCATAATTATTAGGCAACTTAACAAAAAACTAATATATACCCATTTCAATTATTTATTTTTACCAGTGAAACCAATATAACATCTCAACATTCACAAATATACATTTCTGACATTCAAAAACAAAACAAAAACAAATCAGTGGCCAATATAGCCACCTTTCTTTGCAAGGACACTCAAAAGCCTGCCATCCATGGATTCTGTCAGTGTTTTAATCTGTTCACCATCAACATTGCGTGCAGCAGCAACCACAGCCTCCCAGACACTGTTCAGAGAGGTGTACTGTTTTCCCTCCTTGTAAATCTCACATTTGATGATGGACCACAGGTTCTCAATGGGGTTCAGATCAGGTGAACAAGGAGGCCATGTCATTAGATTTTCTTCTTTTATACCCTTTCTTGCCAGCCACGCTGTGGAGTACTTGGACGCGTGTGATGGAGCATTGTCCTGCATGAAAATCATGTTTTTCTTGAAGGATGCAGACTTCTTCCTGTACCACTGCTTGAAGAAGGTGTCTTCCAGAAACTGGCAGTAGGACTGGGAGTTGAGCTTGACTCATTCTTCAACCCGAAAAGGCCCCACAAGCTCATCTTTGATGATACCAGCCCAAACCAGTACTCCACCTCCACCTTGCTGGCGTCTGAGTCGGACTGGAGCTCTCTGCCCTTTACCAATCCAGCCACAGGCCCATCCATCTGGCCCATCAAGACTCACTCTCATTTCATCAGTCCATAAAACCTTAGAAAAATCAGTCTTGAGATATTTCTTGGCCCAGTCTTGACGTTTCAGCTTGTGTGTCTTGTTCAGTGGTGGTCGTCTTTCAGCCTTTCTTACCTTGGCCATGTCTCTGAGTATTGCACACCTTGTGCTTTTGGGCACTCCAGTGATGTTGCAGCTCTGAAATATGGCCAAACTGGTGGCAAGTGGCATCTTGGCAGCTGCACGCTTGACTTTTCTCAGTTCATGAGCAGTTATTTTGCGCCTTGGTTTTTCCACACGCTTCTTGCGACCCTGTTGACTATTTTGAATGAAACGCTTGATTGTTCGATGATCACGCTTCAGAAGCTTTGCAATTTTAAGAGTGCTGCATCCCTCTGCAAGATATCTCACTAATTTTTACTTTTCTGAGCCTGTCAAGTCCTTCTTTTGACCCATTTTGCTAAAGAAAAGGAAGTTGCCTAATAATTCTGCACACCTAATATAGGGTGTTGATGTCATTAGACCACACCCCTTCTCATTACAGAGATGCACATCACCTAATATGCTTAATTGGTAGTAGGCTTTCGAGCCTATACAGCTTGGAGTAAGACAACATGCATAAAGAGGATGATGTGGTCAAAATACTCATTTGCCTAATAATTCTGCACGCAGTGTAGAATCTTACTTTGTGTTTTATCATGTGTTTCTTTGTGGTTTCCGTTCAGCTCAAGCAAACAGTTACAAAGAGGTTTCCGTTCAGCTCAAGCAAGCAGTTACAAAGAATAAGAAGTAACGGTATCTCCCACGAGCAAGGGGGGAGGGTGGAGGAATTTCTTCTTCTGGCCGTCAAGGTTACAGAAAAACATAGAGTGTTCGTAGCCAATAGAAAAGATATACTTTATCTTTCACCCCCCCTCCCTGTCGTAAAACCTATGTATTGTGTGTTGTTTTCAGAAAATAAAGCAGAGATCCTGTTTAACTCCTTGCTGTGAGTTGTCTCAGTCTGATCTCTCCGTGCACGTACACTAATTAATTTAGAGCAGTACATCAACCGAACTGGCAGCTTGGCCAGAACCAGAACAACGTCAGATGCCCAAAAGGAGAAGGGCGGTAACTGAATCAATGTCATCCAATGATCTTACACAGTATAACCTTGTAACGGACCGTTTCAGCAGACAAAGGGTTAAAATCCATTTAGGCGATATGCCCCTTTCTGAGAGACAGGCCCAGCTACTGCAGGACACCAACTCCCGAACTGAATACAAAATAGCACTCCAAACTGGAACCTCACGAATAGCTGCTAGCAGACGAACAGGAATCAGCTTACACTCCTGGCAATCAGTCTCTAACAGCATACAGCAGATCCCCCCAATAACGAGACAAGGCTCCGTGTTGAGGGTCAAGCAGTGGTCTGAGGTGCTGGCACACCCAGCCTGTTTTTTATTACAGTTGTTGCAATTACAGGTCCGCCCACAGGGAGGTATAAAACAACCAAGCCCATCTGGTGTACATGCCCCTAGGGGACCAGAATGAAGACTTGTGACATAGGACAGATATGCAGCACTGTAGGATACACAGAGACAATACATCCCCACAATGCATCATGGTTTCCTCCTCTCTGCCCTGGAGACACCCGAGGCGTAATCCAATTATCTCTCAAGACAAAGAGAAATCACCAATACACATGTGCAGACAACAGGACAGACATCACCCTTTAAACACACAATGGGACAATGGCACAATAGAAACACACCCAGCATTTTCCTCCCAAGCTGACAAGTTACACTTATTATAAATTGTTACAACTTTGTGAGTTTACATTGGCCATACATATAACTTACATCAATTTAAACTGTATAACTTGGGGACAAACCTATCCAAAATTCACTTGAATCGGTTCAGGGGTTTAAAAGTTAGTATGGGCCATAATCCTGAGGCAAGAGGCTGATAAACAGGCCTCTCCAAAACCCAGTGGCGAGGTTGGTTTCGCCACAAACCTTACTACAAATTACAGGGAGCTTGCATACCTGCCTGCTCCACCACACCATTCACGCTACCAAGAGTCAGGAAAGTTTTTTTTTTCTTTTTCTCTTCCACCTGCGGTTTAACATAAGGACAAGCAAAAATAAAATGACCACTTTTCCCACAGTAGTAACATAGTTTGTGCAATTTCCTAAAGTCTCTACTACCAGAACGGCAAGAAACCTGACCCAGCTGCATGGGTTCCTCCCCTACCCCAGAGTTACCTGTAACATCACCCTGGGAAGCAGTAGAGACGAAACCACTCACAGAAGGGATCCCTTGCGCGGAGGGAGCCCTACACCTTTCTCTAATATGTCTATCTAACCGTACTGATAAAGACATTGCATTCTCCAAAGAATCTGGGTACTCATGAAAAGCAAGGGCATCTTTCAATCTCTCAGATAACCCCTGACAAAACTGACTATGTAACGCGGGATCATTCCACTCTGATTCGGTAGCCCATCTCCTAAACTCAACACAGTAAGCCTCTGCAGTATGTTCACCCTGTAATAAATTATGTAATCTCGATTCCGCCATCGAGACCCGATCTGGGTCATCGTAGATTAATCCCAGGGCCTTAAAAAATTCCACCACCGACCGGAGGGCCCGAGAACCGGGCGGCAGAGAAAAGGCCCAGGATTGCGTGTCCCCTTTAAGCAGAGAAATGATTATACCTATCCTCTGACTTTCATCACCTGACGACGATGGACGCAGCCGAAAATACAATTTGCATGACTCTCTAAAACGGATAAAGTCATCCGTACCCCCTGCAAATCTATCAGGAAGAGCGACTTTAGGCTTCCCACAAATTTGACCTGCACCTGATGTCAGACTGACACCGCGTGACCGAACCACGTAGCGCCGCAACCTCTAGGGATAGCCCCTGCATGCGGTCAACTAACGCATCAATTGACGCCATCACAAAACCGCTGAGCAATGACAGTCAAAGTTGGCGGGTTATAATGTCACAGTGGACGGGATCTCAGATACACAGATAAACCAACAAACCAGTTTCTAGGCGAGAAGCAGGGGAAGGGTCACCTCCTAGCAAATCCCTGACTTCTCTCCCTACACTGCTAAGCCCACATTCAGACCTTGAAGGTAGGAATAATGTGTCCTCGTGCCTGGGCTGAAAATACCCTAGAATCCCTGAGATGGTGAAAAGGGGAATAGGAGCAGCCTGCTCCCTCAGAACCTGGAGGGGACAGCTGACACACAAACAACCTAGACAGCAAACAACAAAAACAGAAACCAAACTTATCTTATCTGAGCTGGAACAGACAATCCTTCCTTCCTTGCTTCCAAGGCCAGACTAATTTCTATAACCCGCACAGAACACTGGGATTGAGTGAGATTTAAACCAATGACCCCACCCAGTGCACCTGAAGGCAGGCGGATCCAGCACGACTCCAAAACAAAACAAAAAACTAAACATGTGCTGCTATTCTGGCCGACCTCCGCACATAGTCAGAGCAGGGCATGACAACTCTGCTAAATCACTAACTCAGCTCTACTTCATCTGACCCTGCTGCTGCGCTCCTTCCATCCAGTGACAGTTCGCTCCACCTGCCTGTATCCCCAGTGCTTGCACTGGGGCGTTCTGGCATGCTCGGCCTGCTGCCACTTAACCGGGACCACTCTTGTGGTAGCGACCTGGTGTCTCCCCTGCAGCTAAGACCAGCTTCCGCATCTTGGAGCAGGATAAAGGGTGAAAACCAGGGGAACACTTAGATTCCGCTCCCAAGTTTGGCCCAAAGCCAAACCGGTAAGTGGCACAGCAGGTCCACACCCGTTGGAGCGTTACACTAAATGATAAAACACTGGGTAACACTGACATGTAAAAGGTCTTAGGAATTTTTGTGGACCGTAAACTAGTATCAGATTTAACTATAGGGATAATTTTGCGTATATATATATATTGTTTGTATTTTTACTGCCTGAATAAACGCTTAAAACAAAAACTTTATTGTTATATTTATTAAAATAGTGGCGACCCACCACATGATGAACCCATCAGGCTAAGTCTGGAGGAATGGCTCACACCACAATTGTATGGGTACAGCCTCTACCTCCACACTTATTGAAACAGTGTGTATTGTCTGGATGTATCAGGATTTATTGTGTATCTCTATACTCTCCTGCCCAATTATTCAAACAGACTGTAGATACTTGCTACGTGCGCTGAATACACTTATTTGTATTTTAGTGATTTGTAAAAACAGTCATACACCAAGTTGCAACTGTTGAATTGGTTGTAACAGTGTATTGCACTAGCAAACTTATGCAAATGGCGGAATAGGGTGGAAGCACTGCAGGTGAGAGCTATATTATTGAGGCTCTACCCTGTAACCTGCTTCTCCCATCCTATTAATTTCCATCACCGTTTACATAAATGTCAGGACTGTCCCTGCCTAATCCTGCGTCTGCTCGACGCGTTTCTATATCACTGTTAACGATATGTCCTCAGGAGCAGAGTCTTATGTTGGCATGAGTGCAGTTCTCCCCATTTGTTTGTCGAGACTGACATTCTGCCTGCAGGTACACTACACTGCACGCTCCTGTTAGTGCGCGTGCAGCATACAATGACAAAGCCTCCGGCTCTCTTTACGGCCGTCGCGCGTCCGCTCGACCGCCGCTCTCATATTGATAGCCACTCCCATTAGGCGGAGCTCATCGGCATGCGGATACATCACCTAAGAAGGTGAGACATCATCTTGCTCCGCTATGCCCATTCTAATCATGCTTGCCGCTGTCATGGTTCTTCTTTTATTGGCAGAAAGAATTGCCTACCATGTCAGGGGATGTATTGAAAGGTATATCATCATCCTAGAGGTAAATAAGAAAGGGGGATGGCAACAAACTAACACTTCTAGTGGCCACATCCCCGATCCCTCAAAAAGTCACTTAGATCACTGGTGAAATATCTGATAAGAATGTGATCTGCCCGAGGATGTAGTTATCTATATCTCATATACCACATATAGATCTATTAAAAGGATATACTTGAGATGTTGAAATTTTATTGTTTCTATAGATAACTGCACCTCAGCATCAAAATGAGATCACCCTTAGCAACCAGCTTTACTAGCAGGATATATATAAGCTGTAAGAGTCCTTTTAGATAAAACATGTATAAGAGATAAAGTCATTCAGACCAAAGGGTTTTACAGTTTTTATTGTAAATGTCCCTTGCGCCTCTTTCCTCAGCAGCAAGTTGTCCCCACCTCTCAGAGAGCCTCTGACATGTTCAATACCCTGAAAGGATATACATTGTTTCACTCCCAGGTGACATTCCATTACATGTTGGGCGATTGGGGTATCATCCTCATTGTTGATACTAAGCAAATGTTCTCCAATCCGTCTCCTAAATTCCCTTTTGGTTTTGCCTACGTATTGTTTTTGGCAGATACACGTAGCCACATAGACAACCCCTACCGTCTTGCAGTTGATAAAGGACCTGATGACAAATTCCCGTCCTGTTGTGGGGTATTTAACTATGTTCCCCTTTTTGATGGCTTTACACGCAACACATTTACCGCATTTAAACGTGCTGGGTGGTCTATTTGGTAGCCAGGTGGATTGTATTGGGGGACTGTACAGACTGTGCACCAGTTGGTCTCTTAGATTGCTGCCTCTTCTATACGTAATTAGTGGGGATTCACCCACAAGATGTCCAATCACCGGATCTGATTTTAGGATACCCCAGTTTTCCCTGATAATATTCCGGACCTCCTTATTGGCCTGATCATAAGTGCCTATGATTCAGATTTTATTATCCTTTGTTCGTTGTTTGGGGACCAGGAGATCATCACTATTACTCGCTGAGGCATGCTGATATGTCTCCGCAAGACAAGGACCAGGGTACTCTCTCTGACTGAATCTTTTTTGCAAGTCTGAGGATGCTTTTTTAAAATCCACCCATTCTGAGCAATTACGTCGAGCTCTTAAATATTGCCCTTTTGGTATCCCATATTTTAATTTGGTGGGATGTGCACTCTCCCATCTCAGCAAGGTGTTGGTAGCCGTGGGTTTTCGGAACATCTTGATGATTTTCAGAACATCTTGATGATTTTCAGAACATCTTGATGATTTTCGGAACATCTTGATGATTCTTCTGGATCCGTCAATGCTAATGGATAGATCCAGGGGGCCTACCCTTTAAAGGGCTCATCCCCTTGTGGATCTTCGGTAGACTATAAAATGCCGCTGTTACAGGATATTCAGGTAACAGAAATGCGAACTCTGTCTTATCTATGAGATGTTGTTGCATGGGCTTACTTAAAATACCCTTGAGTTCCCGTTTAAACACTTCCATTGGATTGTGTTCCAATCGTTTGTAGCAAGACCTGTCATCCAGTATCCGCATGCACATCTCAACGTATTTAAAATCATCTAGAACCACCACATTGCCCTCTTTATCTGAGGGTTTGATGACTATCGTGGTGTCCTTTTTTAGCATATCCAATGCCATCTTTTCTTCTTCTGTGACATTAGTTATGTGAGATTTGTGCATGCGGAGTGACCTCAGTTTTTTCTGTGGTCACCGTAAGGAAGGCATCCAGCGGGGAATATTCGTTAGTAGGTGGGGGTCTACGGGACGGTAAGCAAAGGTTTGTAAATGGACCCTGACCGATTTCTCTCTCACCTTCATCCAGAAGGCCAGCTAAGAGCCTCACATCCTGAAGTTCTTCAGGGTCAATGCCAATTTATGACATTGTTCTTTGTCATTCCTAAGGAAAAATTTACGCCATTTTAACAAATAGGTTGAGATCCTTCACCCAATTAAAAGGGTTATAGTGGCAATCAGGGACAAAGGACAAACCTTTGCATAAAACGTCCATTTTGACACTAGTCATGGGACGTTTAGAGATGTTGATAACTTGTAGTTTGTCGATCTCTTTTTTTGGCTCTAGTTGCCCCTCCTGTTCCTCAGTTAGTATTCCGAGGTCGTTGGCATAGACCCTAAAAAACCACCTCTATTGCTCCTTTCACTGCCCCCACGTCCTCGTCCACGACTCCGATAACTACCTCTTCTTCTCCCTCTATTCACATGGCTACTCTTAGATTGACTGTCTGACTCAATATCACAGTCTGAAGACGACTGTTCTGCTTCACTTTCACTCACAACTTTTCTGTCTGTTTTGATAAAGTCAAAGATTTTTCCCTCTTTAAAATCCTTAGTGTCTCTTATAAATTGAAAGTGTTTCTTTTCTTTCAAGACGGTAAACTAAGCTGCAGAAACCAGTGTCAAGCAGCTGCTGCTACGGCCAATAAGATAATGGGTTGCATCAAATAGGGCATAGATGCCCGTGATGAGAACATAGTCCTGCCACTTTGCAAATCACTAGTCAGACCACAAATTGAGTACTGAGTACAGTTCTGGGCTCTTGTGAACAAGGCACACATAGCAGAGCTGGAGAGGGTCCAGAGGAGGGCAACTAAAGTAATAACTGGAATGGGGGGACTACAGTACCCAGAAAGATTATCAAAGTTAGGGTTATTCACTTTAGAAAAAAAAAACATCGAAAGGGGCGATCTAATAACTATTTATAAATATATCAAGAGTCTGTACAGAAATCTCTCCCATAATCTATTTATCCCCAGGACTGTGACAAGGGGAAATCCACTGCGTCTAGAGGAAAGAAGGTTTGTACACAAACGTAGAAGAGGATTCTTTACGGTTAGAGCAGTGAGACTATGGAACTCTCTGCCTGAGGAATTGGTGATGTTGAATTCACTAAAGGACTTCTTGAAGGGCCTGAATATATTTGGTCCAGGAACCAGTGGTACGGCCATTTCTCCAAAGTGTCCCTGGAGCCATTTTTCAACAGGACATCCCCAGGCTGCATGTTGCAGATCTTGATGATTTGCATACTTAAGTGCATTCAACGTGGCAGAACATTCCTCAGACAACTATTAATAACCTCAGTGATAGCATACTAAGGTGTGGAAGTGCATATATTTCTGTGTGTGGTGCTCATACTCGATACTGAATCATTAACATGTATGTTGATACATAATTATGGTGTCTACATACTGTATTTACTATATATTATTTTTTTCATTTGTCTGTCAAACCTATTCTTCCTTAAGCTAAAAAAGTTTTGCAGTGAAAGAAGTTCTCATTACGCTAGGTAATATGCAGGACCTGATGTGTTTAATTATTGTTTCACTCTATCCAGAAATATTTGCATTTCATAGTAATATATTCTGATTAACAGAGTTAATTGCTTAAATTGCTCCTATTCATCATTGATATGGTACATATTAATCTGAACAGACATATTCACTTTATGCATGTGTAATATGCATTCATATTTCATCATATAAAAGAATTTATATGGTATGGTCTGTGCACTTCATTATTTTTTATTGTGAATTAATTGACAAATGAGCACTTGTAAAAGTTCAGAATCTGGATGCTGTGTCCTCTTTGTCCTTGAAACAATGGCTTTGCAGACAATAATACCAGAAGTGTAACACTGATGTTGGCCTCTGTGTGACCTTTGTGTTTTCAATCAGGAAATCACGTTAGAGAGAATACATCCTGATATTATTTTCAGTTTTACTGCTGAATGCACTGCTGTAGAAAAATCCATCTGTGTCAGCTATCACTTGCCATACTTTTGCATACACACGAATCTTCATGTTTTGTAATGATCCAAGTCCATTCTCTATCACTGTCCAGTGATCTGAAAAATAAACATTCAATAGAAATTTTTCAGCATAGCGGAAAAAGAACTCACACATGCAATCTAGATTAATTATGATGCATGATATGGGGTTAGGACTTGAGGTGCTCTCAGTAGTGGTCGAGAATCCCATTAGATGTAAAACCTAAAATACAGAAAATGTATATTGTGACAGATCCATCTGTATAGACCTATATTGCTAGTTCGTCTGTTTGCCTTAATTTCGCTGGATTTCCTGCCCGTATGCCCCTGTTCGTGTGTTTCCCCAAATACCGATTGGAACTACTGAACGGACGGCCACCCAGGAGAAGAGTGTGCTGCTAGTTAACCCAAATGGCCCCATTGTTAACAAAGGACTTAAACTAACTTGAACTCCTGGTCTAATTCGTGCCATTTTGGGATGTTAAATGTCTGTGTATTGAAAAGGGTTGTGACATTGTATGTTTAAATGGTGATGTCTGTTCTGTTGTCCCCACATGTGTATTGTGGTTACCCTCTGTCTTGAGAGATAATGGGATTACTCCTCGGGTCTCCAGGGCAGAGAGGAGGAGACCATGATGCATTGTGGGGGATGTATTGTCTCTGTAGTGCTGCATGTCTGTCCTGTGTCAGTCTCCATTCTGGTCCCCTAGGGGCGTGTCCACCAGTTGGAGACCTGCATAAATACGGGTGGGTAGCCCTCAATAAAATTGATTCCTGTTTGACTTTCAAGACGGAGCTTGGTCTCGTTTGTGGAGGGATTTATTATTGGGACATCGCTTTCGTATATTGCTAGCTGTGGAAGGAGTTCGACTGAATTGCTGATCGGGAGTTGCCACTTCGTATGCTCCATTCGGGAGTTTGACGATCGGCTGGATTAAAAACTGCATTTCTGGAGAAAGGGGCTTATTCACTAAACGGCGGCTTCATCTACCTGGCGGTGAGTGTCGTAACATATATTATCCACTTGACTACATCCACCATCTATCCCTGTGATTGCTAACCTCCGACACTCCAGCTGTGGTAAAACTACTACTCCCAAGATGTACACTTGTTTGGCTGTTCTCAGAACTCTAAAGAAATGAATAGAGCGTGCTGGGAGTTGCAGTTTCACCACAGCTGGAGTGCCGAAGGTTAGTCATCACTGACTATATAAACGGCACCACCACCGGGTGAATGATATGTGACATACTTTTACTGCATGAAGACGGCACAGGAATCTGGATTATCCGCAGAGGGTGTCAGCTGTATATTACACTGACACAGCTACAATGCCTGGGATCAGAGATACCCCTGATCCTCAACATTTAGCCTCTGAGATTCTGCAGCCAATAATGATTAACTTAATGGTTAGAGGAGCGGGCACCCTCTCTGTTACCGCAATGCAATCACAGAACATCCTTGGCGGACAACGACATGTGAAGGACCCCAGGTCTGCCAATTTTGTATTGCTGTTAGGCCCTGCTAAACAAAGGGACTAATAGAATGCCTGTCCTTGTTAATTCTCTACGATACAGAAGTATTGCAGTGTGTTTTATGATAGATTACAGAATCACATGTTTATTTTCCTAATGGGAATAAAATAAACTTAATGAAAGTTTGAAAAAAAAAAGTTACAGAAAAATAAACCTCACCCCAAAGTCCAGTATTTTCTCTTACAAAGTCCTTTATTATTGAACACATTATTGACATAATTGGTATCACCACATCTAGAACAACCTGAACTAAACATTATCACATTAATTGACCTACATGATGAACACGGTATAAAAAAAATCTGTTTTGTTCATTCTGCCTCTACCCCCCCAAAAAAAGTGATCATATGTACAACAAAATGGTACCAATAAAAACTTTAGCTCATACCTCAGTAAACGAACTGTTACACAGCTCTGTTGACAGAAGAAAAACAAAGTTTATGGATCTCAGAATTTAGTCACTTTTGGCATGATCAATATTTGATCAGTATTTTACACCAGTATTTGTAAGCCAAAGTGACAAGTGGAGCCTACAGAAAAAAGTATAATAAAAAGGTTTGTGTGTCTTCTGTGGTGGACCCAACCATGGTTTTGTCTTACAAATCCTGGTGCAAAATAATGGCCAAATACTGACAGCGTGAAAGTGGCCTATCGCTAGAGATGAGCACAGTTTACAAACATTCAATTTGGCTGCTTTACAGAATTTCACACAGAAATTTGCTTTGAGACTAATTACTTCATCACAAAGCTAATTTCTTTGTAAGTAGCTGACACACTGACGGGAAATGGATTGTGCCGTCCCCCGTGATTGAACCTCACAGATGCCGCGTTCATTGCTAATCGCAGCATCTGAGCTGAAAAATTAGGGCTTTCAGGGGTTAATCAGTTAAAAAAATGTTTATATTCCTCACCTTATCCGCTGGCCGGCATGGTGTCATCATACATCACAGCTAGAGATGAGCGAATTTCTCAAAAATTCGATTTGGTCAGTTCGCTGAATTTTCAAAAAGATTTAATCCGAATTTATTTGTGGCGAATAGCATTAAAAAACAGCTATTTCCTGGCTGCAGAGAGACTATACACTCACCTAAAGAATTATTAGGAACACCATACTAATATGGTGTTGGACCCCCTTTTGCCTTCAGAACTGCCTTAATTCTAAGTGGCATTGATTCAACAAGGTGCTGATAGCATTCTTTAGAAATGTTAGCCCATAATGATAGGATAGCATCTTGCAGTTGATGGAGATTTGAGGGATGCACATCCAGGGCACGAAGCTCCCGTTCCACCACATCCCAAAGATGCTCTATTGGGTTGAGATCTGGTGACTGTGGGGGCCATTTTAGTACAGTGAACTTATTGTCATGTTCAAGAAACCAATTTGAAATGATTAGAGCTTTGTGACATGGTGCATTATCCTGCTGGAAGTAGCCATCAGAGGATGGATACATGTTCTCATTCTGTTTACGCCAAATTTGGACTCTACCATTTGAATGTCTCAACAGAAATCGAGACTCATCAGACCAGGCAACATTTTTACAGTCTTCAACAGTCCAATTTTGGTGAGCTCGTGCAAATTGTAGCCTCTTTTTCCTATTTGTAGTGAAGATGAGTGGTACCCGATGGGGTCTTCTGCTGTTGTAGCCCATCCGCCTCAAGGTTGAGCATGTTGTGGCTTCACAAATGCTTTGCTGCATACCTCGGTTTTCACACCATTCTTTGTAAACCCTAGAAATAGTTGTGCTTGAAAATCCCAGTAACTGAGCAGATTGTGAAATACTCAGACCCACCCGTCTGTCACCAACAACCAAGCCACGCTCACAATTGCTTAAATCATGTTTCTTTCCCATTCTGACATTCAGTTTGGAGTTCAGGAGATTGTCTTGACCAGGAGCACCCCCCTAAATGCATTGAAGCAACTGCCATGTGATTGGTTGACTAGATAATTGCATTAATGAGAAATAGAACAAGTGTTCCTAATAATTCTTTAGGTGAGTGTATAGTGGTGTAGAACACTGTGCCTTGCAGTAACACGCATAGGGAATCTGCTGTGGTAGTGAAACAATACTGTGAGTCAATTTACTCATTTGGTCAATTACGGGGCCAAAACTGACCAAATAACTCAAGTGTGAACTCTGCCTTAAAGGTCAATGATAGCCCCAGGTATAAAGAACCATCCAGAGGCCCAAGATCCTACTATAGCGTGAAAGAGCACACTCCTTTTACACCATCGTCAACTGATTCCACATAGATGTCTAAAGAACCTGTTCTATTAAACACTTATACAAGTAGAGCCCCCTGACAGTGGAGAGGGTGTCAGCAATAAGTTTGTGTTGACGTCGCTTCCTCTGATCTATCAGAACAATAACCCCAAAAAAACGGATCCTGTCTGTTGAGCATCTGCCTTTACTCGGTCAGCATTTGGTCAGTAATCCATCAGTATTGCTAAAGCCAAAAAAAACAGTATTGGATCCAAAACAGAGATGACACGTGAAAAGGATATTTGCATATCTTCTGTGTTTTGTACCCACTCCTGCTTTTGGCTACCAAATCAAAAACCAATTCTGATACAAAATAGGGACCATGTCATACAGGCCTTACAGCTGCTACATAGACAGGATCCTTTGTGAGACTCATTTTTCCTTTCTTCCGACAGATCAGAAGAAGGGTCAAATAAATTATGATGTCAACCAGGCCAAAAAGGCAAAATAGTGGCCCAGTCATGGAGTGGGGATGGTAGGAACAGCATGAGGAGAACGCAGAGTGGCCCGGTGACATAGTGGGGAGGTAGCAGCAGCATGAGGAGACAGACCACAGAGTCGCCCAGAAACATAGTGGTGAGTTGGCAGCAGCATAAGAAGACCATAGAGTGGCCCAGTGACATAGTGGTAAGCTGGCAGCAGCATGAGGAGACCACAAAATAGTGACATAGTAGTGACGTGGCAGCATTATATGGAGACTAAAGAGTGGTGATGTAAAAGCATCATGAGTAGGGTTGAGCGAACCTGAACTGTAAAGTTCGAGTTCGTACCGAACTTTAGGATTTTTGGACCCCGGACCCGATACCGAACTTTTCAGTAAAAGTTCGGGTTCGAGTTCGGTGTTCGGCGATTTATTGGCGCTTTTTGAAAGGCTGCAGAGCAGCCAATCAACAAGCGTTTTACTCTTGTGCCCTTAGAAGCCATCACAGCCATGCCTACTAATGGCATTGCAGTGATTGGCCAGTGCAGCATGTGACCCAGCCTCTATATAAGCTGGAGTCACGTAGCACTGCACATCACTCTGCTGTGCTTAGTGTAGGGATAGGATACTGCTGCTGTGAGGGAGAGAATAGCAAAGAATCTTTAATCTGAAGTGCTTGTTAACTCTGCAATCTACATAGATTTAGTTTTCTGGGTGCAGTGCACAATATTTTTACCCTGCCCTGAGCCCAGTGACACAGAAAAAGAACTTTTATCCGTCTGTTAGTTAGGTGGGCGGCGGCGGCGGCCATTTTATGCAAGCTCAGTGCACCAGCACAGCATATGTGCATTTGTGACATTCAAATCCAAGCTTGAAATACTGCAATAATAATCTAGGTTTAAAAAAACACAAATTTTTGGCAATATCCTACATCTGGTGCCTTTGCAGCATTTTTCACAGTGAAATAGAAGCTTGCAATACTTCAATAATTTTCTGGGTTTAAAAAATCACCCATTTTTTGCAAGTCCCAAATCTGGGGCTTTTGCAGCATTTGTCAGTGTAAAATCCGATTTTGAAATACTGCAATAATTTTCTGGGTTTAAAAAACACCCATTTTTGGCAATACCCTAGATCTGGGGCCTTTGCAGCATTTGTCAGTGTGAAAGACAAGCTTGAAATACTGTACTTCAATAATTTTCTGGGTTTAAAAAAACACCGAACACCCAAAAAATCAAAAGATAAAAAATTTGCAAATGTTGTGCCCATTCACAAGAAAGGTAGTAGGGAGGAATCGGGCAACTATAGGCCAGTTAGCCTGAAATCAATAGTGGGGAAATTAATGGAAACCATACTTAAGGAGAGGATTGTGGAACATCCTAAATCCCATGGATTGAAAGATGAAAAACAGTATCTGAGGAAAGGGATTTAGAGGTCATTATTTCAGAAGACTTAAAGGTAGGCAGACAATGTCATAGAGCAGCAGGAAATGCTAGCAGAATGCTTGGGTGTATAGGGAGAGGCATAACCAGTAAAAAGAGGGAGGTGCTCATGCCGCTCTACAGAGCACTAGTGAGACCTCATTTGGAGTATTGTGCGCAGTACTGGAGACCATATCTCCCGAAGGATATTGATACTTTGGAGAGAGTTCAGAGAAGAGCTACTAAACTAGTACATGGATTGCAGGATAAAACTTACCACGAAAGATTAAAAGACCTTAACATGTATAGCTTGGAAGAAAGACGAGACAGAGGGGATATGATAGAAACTTTTAAATACATAAAGGGAATCAACAAGGTAATAGAGGAGAGAATATTTAAAAGAAGACAAACTGCTACAAGAGGACATAGTTTTAAATTAGAGGGGCAAAGGTTTAAAAGTAATATCAGGAAGTATTACTTTACTGAGAGAGTAGTGGAGACATGTAATAGCCTTCCTGCAGAAGTGGTAGCTGCAAATACAGTGAAGGAGTTTAAGCAGGCATGGGATAGGCCTAAGGCCATCCTTCATATAAGATAGGGCTAGGGGCTATTCATAGTATTCAGTTTGTTGGGCAGACTAGATGGGCCAAATGGTTCTGCTGACACATTCTATGTTTCTATGTTTTTAATTTTGGACAAAAAACAAAATTTGCAGCCTTTGCTGCATCTGTCAGTGTGAGATACACACGTTAGATACTGGTGTTCTATTCAGTTATTAAAAAAACACCCATTTTGGGCAAAATAATAAATCTGCGGCATTTGCTGCATCTGTCAGTGTGAAATACACGCATTAGATACTGGTGTTCTATTCTGTTATTAAAAAAACACCCATTTTGGGCAAAAAACTAATTTTGCAGCCTTTGCTGCATCTGTCAGTGTGAGATACACGCGTTAGATATTGGTGTATTATTCTGTTATAACAAAAACACAAATTTTGATCAAAAAAATAATTTTGCAGCGTTTGCTACATCTGTCAGTGTTAGATACTGGTTTTCTATTCGGTTATTAAAAAAAACACCCATTTTGGTTAAGATCCTAAATTTGAGAAATATGAGGAAAGCGTCAAATAAGGGACGTGGCCCCGGTCGTGGTGCTGCTGGTGGAGCTCCTGTTGCAGGGAGAGGACGTGGTTGATCTGTGCCAGCTACACGCGCAAGTGAAACACCTTCCTCAGGTGCGAGTAGGCGACAGAACCTTCAGCGGTATTTGGTCGGGCCTAATGCGGCTCTACAAATGGTGAGGCCAGAACAAGTACAGGCGATAGTAGATTGGGTTGCTGACAGTGCCTTCAGTTCCTTCACATTGTCTCCCATCCAGTCTCCTGCTGAAAGATCAGAGTTGGCACCTGCAGCCGATGTCCATCAGTCTTTCACCTCACCCCCTTGCAAATCAGCCAAGCAGTCTGAGCCCCAAGTCATGCAGCAGTCTCTTCTGCTTTTTGATGACTCTGCTAGCAGGGTTTCCCAGGGCCATCCACCTAGCCCTGCCCCAGAAGTGGAAGAGATTGAGTGCACCGATGCCCAACCACTTATGTTTGAAGATGAGTACATGGGAGGACCACCGCAGCATGTCTCGGATGATGACGAAACACAGGTGCCAACTGCTGTGGCTTTCGAAAGTGTGCAGACCGACAAGGAGGGCAGGGGTGAAGCCTAGGTGGAAGATGATGTGGAGGACGATAAGGTCCTCGACCCCACATGGAATCAAGGTCATGCGAGTGACCTGTGTAGTTCGGAGGAAGAGGCGGTGGTCGCACAGAGCCACCAGCACAGCAGAAGAGGGAGCAGGGTGCAAAAGCGGAGCGGCCGTCCCCTAGACAGTACGCCTGCTGCTGCCCACCGCAGCAAGGGACCGAGCACACCAAAGCCAGCTCAAAGGAGTTCCCTGGCGTGGCAGTTCTTCAGACAATATGCTGACGACAAGACACGAGTGGTTTGCACGCTGTGCAATCAGAGCCTGAAGCGAGGCATAAACGTTCTCAACCTGAGCACAACCTGCATGAGCAGGAATCTAAGTGCAAAGCACGAGCTGCAGTGGAGTAGACACCGCAAAAACCAATAAAGGTCTCTGGCTCCTCCTGCTTCCTCTTCTGCTGCAGTCTCGGCCTCTTCATCCACCTCTGGAGTGACAGTGCCACCTGCCACCCCGCAAACAGAGGATCTGCCAGCAACACCACCACCTGGGTCACCAAGCATCTCCACAATGTCCTACGGAAGCGTTCAGCTCTCCATCTCCCAAACACTGGAGTGGAAGAGGAAGTACCCCTCTACCCACCCGCGATCCCTGGCCCTGAATGCCAGCATTTCAAAATTACTGTCCTTTGAAATGCTGTCATTATGTCTGGTGGAGACGGAGAGTTTTAAAAGCCTTATGGCGGTGGCTGTCCCACAGTACGTCGTGCCCAACCGCCACTACTTTTCCAGGTGTGCCATCCCTTCCCTGCACAACCAAGTGGGGGAAAAAAAATCAGGTGTGCACTGCGCAACACCATCTGTGGCAAGGTCCACCTAACTAAGGATACGTGGACCAGTAAGCATGGTCAGGGACGTTATATCTCCATAACAGCACACTGGGTAAATGCAGTGGCGGCTGGGCCTGAGGCGGATAGCAGTTTGGCGCATGTCCTTCCACCACCGAGGATTGCAGGGCGCTTCAGTTTAGCTCCTGTTGCTTCCTCCTCCTACTTCGCTTCCTCATCCTCTACCGGCTCCTCATCCGGTCAGCGTTACACCTTAACCACCAACTTCAGCACAGCCAGGGGTAAATGACAGCAGGCAGTTTTAAAACGTATCTGTTTGGGCGACAAACCCCACACCGCGCAATAGCAGTGGACGGGCCTTGAACAACAGACCGATGAGTGGTTGGTGCCAGTTAGCCTCAAGCCCAGCCTGGTGGTGTGCGATAATGGGCTAAATCTCGTAGCAACTCTGGGACTAACCGGTTGGACACGCATCCCTTGCCTGGCACATGTGCTGAAATTGGTGGTGCAGAGGTTCCTTAAAAATGACCGCGATATGTCAGAGCTGCTTTCGGCGTTCTCACCATGCTGCTGCTCGCCTGTCAACGCTGTAGCGTAACTTCGGCCTTCCAGCTCACCGCGTCATATGCGACGTGCCTACAAGGTTGAACTCCACCTTGCACATGCTGGCCAGACAATGAGAGCAGCAGCAGGCGATAGTGGAGTTTCAGCTGAAGCACGCACGGGTGAGTCACTCTGCGGAACAGCACCACTTCACCACCAATGACTTGGCCTCCATGCGAGACCTGTATCCTTGTTGGGCTGTTATGAGTACTCCACCAACATGTCTATTGCCGATAATGCAGTTCTCAGCGTTACTTTCCCATTTCTTTGTGTCCTTGTAAAAACGCTTCTGGCGATGATCGAAGAGGATATGGCACAGGAGGAGGAGGAGGAAAAGGGATCATTTCATAGGGTTCTCAGCCAGTCATTTACAAGTGGCTCCGAGGGTGGGTTCCTGCACCCACAAATGCCAGGTACACAATTGTCCAGCCAGGGCACAGTTCTGGAGGATGATGAGGTGGAGGATGAGGAGGAGGAGATGGAGGAGGAGGAACCATATTCCCAGCAGGGTGGCACCCAAACCAGCTCATGGCCATCACTGGTGCGTGGCTGGGGGGATACAGGGGACACAGACGATACAACTCCCACAGAGGACAGCTTGTCGTTGCCTCTGGGCAGCCTGGCACACATGAGTGATTACATGCTGCAGTGTCTCCGCAACGACCGCCGAGTTTCCCACATTCTAACTTGTTCTGATTACTGGATCCACGTTACAAGGATAAACGTACCGTCCTTAATTCCATCACTGGAGCGTGATCGTAAGATGCGCGAGTTCAAGCGCGCGCTGGTAGACGCGCTGCTGGTGGCATTCCCACCTGACAGCGGGGGCACAGTGGAAGCACAAGGCGAAGGCAGAGGAGGAGGAAGAGGTCGCCAACGCAGCTGGGGCACCACCAGCACCTCAGAAGGCAGGGTTAGCATGGCCGAAATGTGGAAAAGCTTTGTCAGCACGCCACAACAACCAGCACCACCAGCTGATATGGAACGTCTTAGCAGGAGGCAGCATTTCAGCAACATGGTGGAGCAGTATGTGTGCACACGCCTACACGTACTGAATGACGGGTCTTCCCACTTCAACTGCTAGGTCTTCAAATTGGGTACATGGCCTGAGCTTGCCCTTTACGCCTTGGAGGTGCTGGCCACTCCTGCAGCCAGTGTATTGTCTGAATGTTTGTTTAGCATGGCTGGAGGGGGTTATCACAGGTTATATTTCCCAATGGTTTGGGGTGTACCCTAATTTAAATTTTTTTTTTTTAATTAAAACCAAAAACCAGTGCAGGCTACCTCCTCCTCCTCCACCGTCGCTTCCACCTACACTGCCACATCCACTGCCTCCTCAACCTTCTACTCCATATGGACCCCTTTCTCCTAGATCAAGATTATATATATTTTTTTTACGTATTTTATGTTATTTGAAGTCATTTCCCTATCCACATTTGTTTGCAGAACACTTGCCATGCTCTTAACCACATTTTCCTGGCATTTTCAGCCCTCTAGCCCTTTCCATTACACTTTTAGAGCCATTTTAGTGCTCAAAAGTTCGGGTCCCCATTGACTTCAATGGGGTTCCGGTTCGGGGTCAAGTTCGGGTCCCGAACTCAAACTTTTTTGTGAAGTTCTGCCGAAGCCGTCGAACCCGAACATCCAGGTGTCCGCTCAACTCTAATCTTGAGGAGACCACAGAGTGGGCCGGTGACATAGTGTTGAGAGAGTAGCAGCGTGAGAACACCACAGAGTGGTGGGGAGGTGGCAGCAGTATGAGGAGACCACAGAGTGGCCCAGTGACATAGTGGTGAATTGGCAGCAGCATGAGGAGACCACAGAGTGCTGATGTGGCAGCAGCATGAGGAAACCACAGAGTGGCCCAGTGACATAGTGGTGAGGTGGCAGCAGCATGAGGAGACCACAGACTGTTGAGATGGCAGCAGCATGAGGAGACCACACAGTGGCCCAGTGATATAGCGTTGAGGTAACAGCAGCATGAGGAGACCAAAGAGTGGTGATGTGGCAACAGCATGAGGAGACCAAAGAGTGGTGAGGTGGCAACAGCATGAGGAGACCACAGAGTAGCCCAGTGACATAACGTTGAGGTAACAGCAGCATGAGGAGACCAAAGAGTCAAAGAGTCATGATGTTGCAGCAGCATTAGGAGACCACATAGTGGCCCATGACATAGTAGTAAGGTGGCAGCAGAATGAAAATACCACAGAGTGGTGATGTGGCAGCAGCATGAGGAGACCACAGAGTGGCCCAGTGACAGAGTGGTAAGGTGGCAGCATGAGGAGATCATATAGTGTTGAGGCGGCAGCAGCACAAGGAGACCATAGAGTGGCCAAGTGACAGAGTGGTGAGGTGGCAGCAGCATGAGGAGACCACAGAGTGGCCCTTTGACATAGTGGTGAGGTGGCAGCAGCATGAGGAGACAGACCACAGAGTCACCCAGAAACATAGTGGTGAGCTGGCAGCAGCATGAGGAGACCACATATTGGCCCAGTGACATAGTGGTGACGTTGCTGCAGCATGAGAACACCACAGAGTGGTGAGGTGGCAGTAGCATCAGCATAAGTAGACCACAGAGTGGTGATGTGGAAGCAGCATGAGGAGACCACAGAGTGGTGAGCTGGCAGCTGCATGAGGAGACCACATATTGGCCCAGTGACATAGTGGTGACGTAGCAGTAGCGTGAGAACACCACAGAGTGGTGAGGTGGCAGCAACATGAGGAGACCATAGAGTAGCCCATTGACATAGTGTTGAGGTAGCATCAGCATAAGTAGACCACAGAGTGGTGATGTAGCAGCAGCATGAGGAGACCACAGAGTATTGAGGTGGCAGCAGCATGAGGAGACCACAGAGTGGCCCAGTGACATAGTGTTAATGTGGCAGCAGCATGAGGAGACCACAGAGTAGTGATGTGGCAGCAGCAAAAGGAGACCACAGAGTGGTGAGGTGGCAAAAACATGAGGAGATCACAGACTGGTGAGGTGGCAGCAGCATTAAGGAGACCACAGAGTAGTGATGTGGCAGCAGCATGAGACCACAGAGTGGTGAGGTGGCAGCAGCATGAGGAGACCAGAAAGTGGCCCAGTGACATAGTGGTTAGTGATGGACGAACATAGCCCGGGACGGTTCGTGAATGCGATCAAGTGTACACGAACCGCAAGGCGAAACTGAAAAACCTTCAGCTCATATTTGCAGCCACCAAATATTTAGTAGAAGTGTACAAATAGTCCCGCAACATGGACAGTGACATACTAGAGGGGGATCAATGACAAAAATTCCAACAAAAAATAAGTATCTTAATCAGGGGACATGTTAATGCGTCTTAAAGGGAAATTCTCTGAAATGTGCCCTGTTGTAGCCTAGAAAAATTTTATTTTAATTTTTTTTGGGGGCAACTGGTATATCACACCAGTAGAAATTATTTGTTCCAATGGCGTTTGTTACTATCTGTAGCTGAGGTAATGCAGCAAAAACCGCAAACAAATGATGCACTACCCAACTGCACTATTTAGAAAGTATATAATTGCTTCAATCAGTTTTTTTGGGGGGCAACTGGTATATCACACGAGTTAGAATTTATTTGTTCCAATGTCGTTTGTCAATATCTGTAGCTGAATATTAATCGCAAATATCGCAACTTTGATAATTCAAGAATATTACGAATATACTGATATATATTCGTTATATCGAATATTCGTCATTTTTTCTATCTGAACAAATGATTCCTCCCTGCTTAAAATGCTTGTGGTCAATGAGTCATTGGCCCACAAGCAAGAAGCAGGGAGGAATCATGACTTTAGATGTTGAAAAAATATGAATATTCAAAAAAACGAATATATAGCACTATAGCGAATATATTTGTTTTGACATTTTTTAGAATATTCGTCTTTTTTTTCTCTCTCCAAATAGTACAGTTAAACCCCTTTGGCATATTCCTCCCCACAAGCATCCCCGTCACCATGGGAACGCCTGGTGGTTAGAATATACTATCGGATCAGAGTTAGATCGTGAAAACTCAAATCCGATGGTATATTCTAACACAGAGGCGTTCCCATGGTGATGGGGATGCTTGAAGTTAGAGTATACCAACAGGCGCATACATACTGGCCCCCTGCTGCCTGGCTGCACCTGACCTCTGACAGGGCACCATGATGCACACAATTAACCCCTCAGGTGCCGCACTTGAGGGGTTAATTGTGCGGATCACAGCACAATGTCAGAGGTCGGCTGCCCCACCCCGCCACTATTAAAATCATTCATGGGCAGTGCGCCCTAACCCCCCCCTCACCAGTATTGCTGGCAGTGCTCCCTCAATCCCCCCTCCCTCCCCAGTATTAATCATTGCTGGCAGTGCGCCCTCAATCACCCCTCCCACCCCAGTATTAATCATTGCTGGCAGTGCGCCCCCCCATCATTGGTGGCATACGCCGCACAGACCTGTGAGTTTGAGAAGAAGGAGCGCCCGGCGGCCCCAGCACAGGTAAGTACAATGCTGACTAACTGACCATGGCAGCCAGGACTTCAGTAGCGTCCTGGTTGCCATGGTAACCGATCGGAGCCCCAGCATTACACTGCTGGGACTCCGATCGGAACTGCCGCTGCCACCAATGATGGGGGGGGGGCGCACTGCCAGCAATGATTAATACTGGGGAGGGAGGGGGGATTGAGGCGCACTGGCACCAATGATTTTAATACTGGTGAGAGGGGGGGTTAGGGCGCACTGCCCATGAATGATTTTACAAAAAAATTTCAAAACGAATATATTCGCTATAGTGCTATATATTCGTTTTTTAGAATATTCGTCTTTTTTCAACATCTAAATTCATGATTCCTCCCTGCTTCTTGCTTGTGGGCCAATGACTCATTGACCACAAGCATTTTAAGCAGGGAGGAATCATTTGTTCAGATGGAAAAAATGACGAATATTCTAAAAACGAATATATATCAGTATATTCTGTAGTGCTATATACTCGTTTTTGACCAACACCTTTTTTTCACATAAAAATTAGCATTATGCAATTTCTTTTATTACAGATTTTTCGCAATAAATCGAATATCTCGAATACGAATATATGACGAATATTCTACCATATATTCGCGAAATATCGAATTCGAATATTGCCCCTGTCGCTCATCACTAGTAACGCAGCAAAACCGCAAACAAATGCTGCACTACCTAAATGCACTATATAGAAAGTATATAGAAACATAGAAACATAGAATGTGTCGGCAGATAAGAACCATTTGGCCCATCCAGTCTGCCCAATATACTAAATACTATGGATAGCCCCTGGCCCTATCTTATATGAAGAATGGCCTTATGCCTATCCCATGCATGCTTAAACTCCTTCACTGTATTTGCAGCTACCACTTCTGCAGGAAGGCTATTCCATGCATCCACTACTCTCTCAGTAAAGTAATACTTCCTGATATTGCTTTTAAACCTTTGCCCCTCTAATTTAAAACTATGTCCTCTTGTAGCAGTTTTTCTTCTTTTAAATATTCTCTCCTCTTTTACCTTGTTGATTCCCTTTATGTATTTAAAAGTTTCTATCATATCCCCTCTGTCTCGTCTTTCTTCCAAGCTATACATGTTAAGGTCCTTTAATCTTTCCTGGTAAGTTTTATCCTGCAATCCATGTACCAGTTTAGTAGCTCTTCTCTGAACTCTCTCCAAAGTATCAATATCCTTCGGGAGATATGGTCTCCAGTACTGAGCACAATACTCCAAATGAGGTCTCACTAGTGCTCTGTAGAGCGGCATGAGCACCTCCCTCTTTCTACTGGTAATTCCTCTCCCTATACACCCAAGCATTCTGCTAGCATTTCCTGCTGCTCTATGACATTGTCTGCCTACCTTTAAGTCTTCTGAAATAATGACCCCTAAATCCCTTTCCTCAGATACTGAGGTTAGGACTGTATCACTGATTTTATATTCTGCTCTTGGGTTTTTACGTCCCAGGTGCATTATCTTGCACTTATCAACATTAAATTTTAGTTGCCATATTTTTGACCATTCCTCTAGTTTTCCTAAGTCCTTTTCCATTTGGTGTATCCCTCCAGGAACATCAACCCTGTTACAAATCTTTGTGTCATCAGCAAAAAGACACACCTTACCATCGAGGCCTTCTGCAATTTCGCTGATAAAGATATTAAACAATATGGGTCCCAGAACAGATCCCTGAGGTGCCCCACTGGTAACAAGACCTTGGTCTGAATATACTCCATTGACTACAACCCTCTGTTGCCTGTCCCTCAGCCACTGCCTTATCCATTCAACAATATGGGAGTCCAAGCCCAAAGACTGCACTTTATTGATAAGCTTTCTATGTGGGACAGTATCAAAAGCCTTACTAAAGTCTAGATAAGCGATGTCTACTGCACCTCCTCCATCTATTATTTTAGTCACCCAATCGAAAAAATCAATAAGATTAGTTTGACATGATCTCCCTGAAGTAAACCCATGCTGTTTTTCATCTTTCAATCCATGGGATTTTAGATGTTCCACAATCCTCTCCTTAAGTATGGTTTCCATTAATTTCCCCACTATTGATGTCAGGCTTACTGGCCTATAGTTGCCCGATTCCTCCCTACTACCTTTCTTGTGAATGGGCACAACATTTGCTAATTTCCAATCTTCTGGGACGACTCCTGTTGCCAGCGATTGGTTAAAAAAATCTGTTAATGGTTTTGCTAGTTCAACGCTGAGCTCTTTTAATAGCTTTGGGTGTATCCCATCAGGCCCCTGTGACTTATTTGTATTAATTTTAGACAGCTGACTTAGAACCTCTTCCTCTGTAAAGACACATGCATCAAAAGATTCATTAGTCTTCTTTCCTAACTGAGGTCCTTCTCCTTCATTTTCCTTTGTAAAAACTGAACAGAAATATTCATTGAGGCAGTCAGCTAGTTCTTTATCTTCTTCTATATACCTTCCTTCTTTTGTTTTTAATTTGGTAATTCCTTGTTTTAGTTTCCTTTTTTCATTTATGTATCTGAAGAATGCCTTCTCGCCTTTTTTCCCTGACTGAGCTAATTTCTCTTCTGCCTGTGCTTTGGAAGCTCTTATAACTTGTTTGGCCTCTCTCTGCCTAATCTTATAAATTTGTCTGTCATCCTCGTTTTTTTTTTTTTATAATTCCTAAATGCTATCTTTTTGTTTTTAATGATTTTGGCCATTTCTGCTGAGTACCACAGTGGTCTCTTCCTTTTTTTGCTTTTACTGACAAGCCTAATGCAATTTTCTGTTGCCTTCAATAGTGCCACTTTTAAGTAGTCCCATTTCTCCTGGACTCCAATGAAACTGTTCCAGTCTGATAGGGACTTGTATACCACTAATCTAATTTTAGAAAAGTCTGTTTTTCTAAAATCTAAAACTTTTGTTTTTGTGTGGTGTGACTCAGTCACTGTACTTATAGTAAACCACACTGACTGGTGATCACTATAATTGGTATATAACACCCCTGCTTCAATCAGTTTTTTTGAGAGGCAACTGGTATATCACACCAGTAGAAATTATTTGTTCCAATGTCGTTTGTCACTATCTGTAGCTAAGGTAACGCAGCAAAACCGCAAACCAATGCTGCACTACCCAAATGCACTATATAGAAAGCATATAATTGGTATATAATACCACTGCTTCATTCAGTTTTTTTGGGGGCAACTGGTATATCACACCAGTAGAAATTATTTGTTCCAATGGCGTTTGTCACTGTGTGTAGCTGAGGTAATGCAGCAAAACCGCAAACAAATGCTGCACTAGATAAATGCACTATATAGAAAGTATATAATTGGTATACCACACCCCTGCTTCAATCAGTTTTTTTGGGAGGCAACTGGTATATTACACCAGGAGAAATAATTTGTTCCAATGTCGTTTGTCACTATCTGTAGCTGAGGTGACGCAGAAAAACCGCAAACAAATGCTGCACTACCCAAATGCACTATATCGAAAGTATATAATTGGTATATCACACCCCTGCTTCAATCAGTTTTTTGGGGGGGCAACTGGTATATCACACCAGTAGAAATTATTTGTTCCAATAGCGTTTGTCCCTCTGTATAGCTGCAGTATCACAGCAGAACCGCACACAACTGCTGCACAAAACAAATGCACTATAATATACTTTCTATGTTAGAAAGTATATTATATCTATATTACACCCCTCAGAAAGTCACATCTATCGATAGCACACCTATACCAGTCCTTAAAAGGACTTTTGTGGCCTTATTAGCTAGCGTTTGGTGTCCCTAACAGTCTGTCCCTGCTCCACACATTAACCTCTCCATACACTGGCAAAAGACTGAATGTAAAATGGCAGCCAGATCGGGTTTATTTATAAGGTAGGGGGTATGTCCATGTGCTGAAATGTCTCAATTGGCTGTCTTGTACCACTTGATGGATGTGTCATGGGTCAAAGTTCTTCACAATGTAAAAGAATATGGCGCCGGCGGACATCGCCATATGTTCGCCCGTTCGGGAAACCGCGAATGAGCAAAGTTCGCCATGAAACGACCGCCGGGTAAACTGCAAGGCTATCTCTACGGTCCTATAGTAAAATTGTTATCCACTGACCATCTAATATACCCCCAGCCACATAATCACTTGTTCTTTTCTGTCAGGTGCATTCATAATTCTTGGGGCCTGTACTACACTGGCCAACAGTAAAATTGTTATTCAGTGAACGCCTAATGTACCTCCAACCACATGAATGCCTAATGTTTGGGGCCTATACTCCACTGGCCTGCAGTAAAATTGTTATCCACTGAACGTCTAATATACCTCCAGCCACATAATCACTTGTTTTTTCTGTCAGGTGAATGCATAATTTTTGGGGCCTGTAGTCCACTGGCCTGCAGTACAATTGTTATCGACTGACCGCCTAATATACAGTACCTCCAGCCACATAATCACTTGTTATTTTCTGTCCGGTGAATGCATAATTCTTGGGGCCTGTACTATACCGGCCAACAGTAAAATAGTTTTTCAGTGAATGCCTAATATACCTCCAGCCAGATAATCACTTGTTATTTTATGTCCGGTGAATGCCTAATGTTTGGGGCCTGTACTCCTCAGGCCTGCAGTAAAATTGTTATCCACTGACTGTCTAATATACCTCCAGCCACATAATCACTTGTTCTTTTCTGTCCAGTAAATGCATAATTTTTGGGGCCTGTACTCCACTGGCCTACAGTAAAATTGTTATCCACTGATTGTGTAATATACCTCCAGCCACATAATCACTTGTTCTTTTCTGTCAGGTGAATGCATAATGTTTGGGGCCTGTACTCCACTGGCCTATAGTAAAATGGTTATGCACTGACCGTCTCATATACATCCAACAACATAATCACTTGTTCATTTCTGTCAGGTGAATGCATAATTTTTGGGGCCTGTACTCCACTGGCCTACAGTAAAATTGTTATGCACTGACCGTCTAATATACCTCCAGCTACATAATCACTTGTTCTTTTCTGACGGGTGAATACAAAATTTATGGGGCCTATACTCCACTGGCCTACAGTAAAATTGTTATTCAGTGAACGCCTAATGTACCTCCAGCCACATAATCACTTGTTATTTTCTGTCTGGTGAATGCCTATTGTTTGGGGCCTGTACTCCTCAGGGCTGCAGTAAAATTGTTATCCACTTACTGCCTAATATACCTCCAGCCACATAATCACTTGTTATTTTCTGTCTGGTGAATGCCTATTGTTTGGGGCCTGTACTCCTCAGGCCTGCAGTAAAATTGTTATCCACTTACCGCCTAATGTACCTCCAGCCACATAATCACTTGTTCTTTTCTGTCAGGTGAATGCATAATTTTTGGGGCCTGTACTCCACTGGCCTATAGTAAAATTGTTATGCACTGACCGTCTAATATACCTACAGCCACATAATAACTTGTTCTTTTCTATCAGGTGAATGCATAATTTTTGGGGCCTATACTCCACTGGCCTACAGTAAAATGGTTATTCAGTGACCGTCTAATATACCTCCATCCACATAATCACTTGTTCTTTTCTGTCAGGTGAATGCATAATTTTTGGGGCCTGTACTCCACTGGCCTATAGTAAAATTGTTATGCACTGACCGTCTAATATACCTCCAGCCACATAATCACTTGTTCTTTTCTGTCAGGTGAATGCATAATTTTTAAAGCCTGTACTCCACTGGCCTACAGTAAAATTGTTATGCACTGACCATCTAATATACCTCCAGCCACATAATGACTTGTTCTTTTCTGTCAGGTGAATGCCTAATTTTTGGGGCCTATACTCCACTGGCCTACAGTACAATTGTTATTCAGTGACCGTCTAATATACCTCCATCCACATAATCACTTGTTCTTTTCTGTCAGGTGAATGCATAATTTTTGGGGCCCATACTCCCGTGGTCTAAAATACAATTTTTTTAGGCTTCACCAATTTTTTTAGGCACATTTTTTAGAGTTTCCCTTTAAGATGCATAAAAATAGCCCCTGATTAAAATACATATTTTTTGTGGGAATTTTTGCCATTGATCCCCCTCTGGTATGTCACTGTCCATGTTGTGGGACTATTTGTGCACTTCTAGTAAGTATTTGGTGGCTGCAAATATTACCTGAAGGTTTTTCAGGTTCACCTGCCATTAAACTGAACATTTGATCGCGACCGCGCATTCTCAAAATATCTTGGCCAATGTTTGTCCATCACTACTGCGGGGCATTTGGAACATCCATATAGCTCCTGAAGCAGAACCGCCTAGAGCCACACCGAACTGCTTGGAACCAGAATGACAAGTTATATAAATACAGTTATAGCACATCAAGGAACCAAACATTGAAAGAACAGTAGCAAGTGGTGCCGAGTAGTGTTGGGCGAGCATGCTCGGCCGAACACTAGTTTAGCTCGAGCATCGCTATGCTCGGCACATCGCGGTGTTCGTCCGACTATCGCGTGTGCTCGATGCTTGAGTCAGTGCATTTAAATCTAATTTAGCCTCTATATCTGAAAAGTTTCTGGGGGGATTTGAACTCACAACCTTCTACATTACAGCCAAGAATGTTAACCACTACACTATAGAGTTACTACATAGAGTTACAAGAATGTTAACCACTACACTATAAATAAATAAAAATGAGACTTCTGCTGTATAGGAATACTTACTATTTATAAGTATTCCTATATAGCAGAAGTCTCGTATTTTTTTGTAGTATCTGGCCTTGCAGCTTTCTAGTGTAGTGGTTAACATTCAGGGCTGTAATGTAGAAGGTCGTGAGATCGAATCCTGTCAGAAAGTTTTCAGAAATAGAGGCTAAATAAAATTAATATTTTATATATTTTTTTGTAATAGTAATGTGTAATTACAAAAAATAATATATATATATATATATATATATATATCCTTAGTAAAAGAAGGCAGCACTCCAAATCAAGGTGAACAATAGGGTTTATTGGCCCATGTGACAGCAACGTTTCAGCTCACTCCTTGGAGCCTTTGTCAAGCAAAAGTGACATGTGCATAGTGCCGCAACTTATGAACAATCAAAGTGACATAATTACATAATTGATGAATAATTATCAAAAAATTCATAAAAAGTCCATATAAAACATGATGAAGATATTTGACTTGATAATGTCCATAATGTGATTCCTTCATATGAGTGACACAGTGATCCATGAATCGATCCGATAAAAAACGTCCATATAGTCCATGATTGTTATCCAATTAATGGTGCATAACATGATTGTGTCTAATAAAAGAATCAGATGAAGTAAAATAAAATCAAAATCCATGATTGAACAGTCTCACTCGTAGCCGGAGACATGCAGGGCCAACTCAGCGTCCGGAAATGCGCATTGCGCATGCGTCATCCACTCCTCATCACGCCATCAACGAGATCACATAGGGAACCTCTTCAAAAATGGCCACAGAATTCACTTGCATCATAGAGCATGCGCTTGCCCTCAAATTTACTGTTCCTGTTCGTGGTAAACGAAAGTAGGAAATACTCCATCATCCCATCGCGAGAAGCTGCTCGTCCCTAATCCTATCATGGCAATCTGTGTAAACAACCGCCACAACTTACGTGCTGTCTATAATATAAATAAATAACCACCAAATGGGGGGAGGGTCCATCACCCACATAATTATGTTTCAGAGGACAAAAGAATTGTCCAGGGGGCACGATGTCATCCAAGGGAACTACCACAGTCAACATCACTTCCTGTTAGAAAGGGGAATAAAGACTCGCGTTGGGGCGATCAGGACTCCCAAACCATGTCAAGGACACCTACACCACTGTGTGTGTGACCAACACAAAACCGCAGTGTGTGCTAAACAAAGATACAATAGATACATAGCCAAAGTCTCTCACCACAGTATGATCCATCGACTCTCCCAATTGTGTTTATATAGGAACCTAGAAGCCTAAGCCGCTTGGTTGTTAATAGTGATATACATACAAGCCCAGTGGTAAATAAAATAAAAGAATATACCGGTAACTAGAGAAAAATAGGGGGACTCGTCGGCATCCTGCTGTCCAAAAAAACGGCATCCAGTGTGACTGTTCATCCATGCCAAAACTTGTATTTCTTTCTAAAAGCAAAAAAGCAGAACAAAGTCAATCTCCAGAACAAGTCAAAACCTACACATAGATGGATAAGCAAAACAGTCCCACATAGCATAGGAATAGCACATACCATGTACATCACCTTAAACTCAACATTCATCACTGTAGGTTGTAGAGTTTTTAATGTAAAAATCCAGTATAATTCCCTCCTCAGGAGTGAGCTGAAACGTTGCTGTCACATGGGCCAATAAACCCTATTCTTCACCTTGATTTGGAGTGCTACGTTCGTTTACTAAGGATGTATTAGGCGAACCTGAGTCTCTGGTTGCTGGAAGGAGTTTTGGAGTGCTACTTTTTGTTTTTTTATTTTATTAAGTATATATATATGCCGAGCAGTTGCACTGAGATTTTGTCACCGGACCGCACCAAACTGCTGAAATCTGAAACCTTATTCTGGACTTATCCTTCTCTCATCCCAGATAAGGATTTGCTATGCAGTTAAGGCTACTTTCACATTGCCGTTTCAGAGTCCGCCTGTGAGATCCGTTTTAAGGCTCTCCCAAGCGGCCCCAAACGGATCAGTTTAGCCCCAATGCATTCTGAATGGATAAGGATCCGCTCAGAACGCATCAGTTTGGCTCCGTTCCGCCTCCATTCCGCTCAGGAGACGGACACCAAAACGCTGCTTGCAGAGTTTTGGTGTCCGCCTGGCGATGCAGAGCCAAACGGATCCGTCCTGACTTACAATGTAAGTCAATGGGGACGGATCCGTTTACATTGACACAATATTGGTGCAATTATAAACGGATACGTCCGCCATTGACTTTCAATGTAAAGTCAGGACGGATCCGTTTGACTTACACTTAGACTTTTTTTGACTAAGTTATGCAGACGGATCCGTACTGAACGGATACCATCGTTTGCATTTATAGGTGCGGATCCGTCTGTGCAGATACCAGACGGATCCGCACCTAACGCAGGTGTGAAAGTAGCCTAAGCTATATGTTATGTTTTTTGTTGTTTAGTTATTTTTCTAGCTTATGTTGACTAACAATGATTGCTAAACTTTGCTCTGCACCAAATACGCATCAAGTGCGGTTCTTACACAGAGTATTAGCAAAAGTCTCGAAGGTGAAGCAGGGACCTTTAATCATTTGTGGAGACTTTAACACCGTAGCCGATCTATCACTTGACTCCACAACCCCCAGTAAACGAAGGTAACACCCTATATCTCCTCTACTCCACTAGGATGAGCTGTATGATGTTTGGAGGTTACATCATAGTGGAGAAAAGGTCTATACATTTTTCTCTTCAGTTCATCATCATACGTACTCCTGTATTGATATGTTCCTCATCTGCCGCTCTCTTCTCCAATTCGCCTCAGAGTCTACTATAGAGTTGATAAAATGCAACCATATCACTGTCACTATTCGAGACTTACAGTGCAGACACTTTCTGACGAGATGTAATTCATACTTGATTTCACACCCCTCCTTGATTTCACACTTTGAATATAATTCTGGCTTGGTGACTAACCCTCACAGCCTATGGAATGCCCACAAGGCATTTATTAGGGGAATTTTCATTCAACATGGTCATAGGCTAAAAAAAAGAGAGAGAAATCCAAATACAGTCCTTAGCACAGCTCACTACCTTGGAAGCATTGAATAAGGCTAACTTGGATCATGCCCGCACAGTCCAAATAGCACACCTTAGATTGCAACTCAGGGAATACCTTCTTCACCGCCATGAGAAACATCTCACCTCAGTTAAATCCAAGTATTATTCGCAGGATAATAAAGCAGGGAAGTTACTCGCCAGACATATTTAACATAGAAATGCAAATGCTAGAATCCCATATCTACTCCATTGTACCACAGGACACAAAGGGCCAGATTTATCATTACTCTGACGGCTCACTCCACTTTCACATATGGCTAAAGTCAGTTTTAGCTAAGTCAGATTTATGATCGGCCCTTTAAGACTGTGATAAATGTGGCTTGACGGTAGCAGTTTATCCGTCAGTAAGCAGCATTACAAAAGTCGAACGTCTTTACGAAAAAGTTGCATGTTTTATTAAAACGTCTCATAAGATAAGCATGGTCCTCACTGGAGTGAAATTGCGCATTTTTTGCGACTTTTTAGCGACTTTTTAAATAGTTGCAATAGTAAATCTGTCTAGAGATTCATTTACATAAGAAAACACGCTCACTTTTAGAAAACTGGCGAGCATACTGCAGAGCAGAAAAAAGTCGCAAATTTTTGCGCAGTTTAAGCGATTGCACAAAAATTTGCGACTTTTCACTCCATTATTCTGACTTGAGCTAATGATAAATCTGGCCCAAAGTGTACGACCCTAAGGCCCCTTGCAGACAGCGTTCCTCCCGCAGCGAGTCCGCAGTGCAGCTCCCGGCCTGACCTCCCAGCACTGACTGGATTCACATAGCATTATATTGATTTATGATGCTATGTAACTCTTACAGTTCTGAAATGTATTGGATAACACTGGCAGCATTATGCCAGTGTTATCCAGTACATTCCAGTACATAGCATCATTCCAGTACATAGCATCATAAATCAATATAATGCAATGTGAACCCTGGCAACGATGGGAGTTAAGGCCGGGTGCTGCGATGCGGACTCACTGCTGGAGGAACGCTCGTCTGCAAGGGGCCTAAGGCTATTTCCAATCAGTTTATGGAATGCTACCAATCCCTATATAATTTGAGCCCCTTGGGCCTGTTACAGGAATCCCCCATTTCACATATTAAATTACCTCTCCACCCTAAAGCTATCGACACTCTCTAAAGAACACAGTGACAAACTGTCCCCCCCCCTAACTTTAGACGAGCTGCGAACTATTATAAAATCTCTGCCCAACAACAAGTCCCCTGGCCCAGATGGCCTGGCTAACATTTATTAAAAATCCTTTTCGGATATCCTTCTCACTCGCAGCTACGATCATAGCATTACCCAAACCAGACAAACCACTAGACAGACCCCAAAACTTCAGACCGATCTCGGTACTAAACACAGATCTAACAATATATGCCAAGGCCTTCGCGCTAAGATTGTCATGAGTACTCCCCTTGCTATTAGGGAATGACCAGGTATTAATCTCCAACAGCCAAAATATTCATAAATGAAGTGCTATCGGAGGAATTTCTGATTACCGATGGGACTCGCCAGGGCTGCCTGCTGTCCCCACTTATATTTGTAATCGCTATGGAGTCACTGGCCCAGGCGATCCGAAATCACCCAGATATACAAGGTATAAAGATAGGCAACTCACAACATTGTATCTCCTTATATGCTGAGGATGTTCTCTTGACATTCTCCAACCCAGAACCTTCGCTCCATAGAGCTCTGTCCATAATTGCAGAGTTTAGGAGGTTATCATTCTATAAGATGAATGAAACAAAGTCACAAATTATGGTCCTTAATATGAACGATCTTGATCTGAAACATTTACACTCCACCTTTTCCCTGGCCTGGCAAACACAGACACTTAAGTATTTATGTATCTACCTTACCACCTCATTATCTCAATTATTTAAGCACAATTATTAACCACTAGAGATTTCTTGGTTTGGCAGGATTGCTACATGCCAAATGCTTCTCCTCCCCAAATTGCTGCTTATATTTAGGACAATCCCCATCAAAGTACCTCAGCCCTTTTTTGTTAAGTCACAGGGAATGCTGAACCAATTCATATGGGCGGGAAAGAAGCCTAGAATATCAGCAGCAACCATTTTTCTAGCTACACAAATTCAACATCTATATAACTGGTGGTTGCCAAAGGACGAGATACCCTGGGTGAATACTGAATGCAATATGGTAAAGCCCCGTGACTTATGGTATCTGTTAATCAATGGCTTGAGAAGCCGTCCTACAAACATTAGTCCAACTAATGTTTTTTGGTGGAGGCATCGATACATCACTTGCAGGTTTTTCATACCAGGTGTACTCCAGAAAACTTCTCATTAGCACGAGTAGCACCCACTCAACTACTCAAACTAAACCGCCCTGAGGTAGACTTATCCACCTGGAGGAACAAGGGCATTAGATTTATTTCTCAGTTGTTATTGGATGACAGCCTGAAACCGTTTGACGCTCTGCAAAAAGAGTTTGATATCCCAAGGACAGATTTTCATATGTATCTACAAATTAGGCACCTATTGCATCATAAGAATCCATATCAGACTCTATTTAAATTGTGGTCAAACCCTCAATATGAGACAAGTAAGCTAAAGAGGTGTCCCTTTTATATAGCCTTGGGTGCTAAACAAGATTTTTTTAAAAACACCCCATTTTTGAGATGGGATAGAAAACTCGGAATAACAATACCATCGGAAAATGGACCACTTTGTTCCGTTTTATTTCATCCATATTTATTTGTACTGATCACTACGAGCCTGCAATTAAAACATGCCTTCGATGGTACTACACACCAGACAGGCTTAGCCATATGTACCCGAATGTACCCCCATTATGTTGGCGTAACTGCGGAGGAAGGGGAACATTGCTACATATTCTGTGGTCTGTTGGTAAACTCACTGTGGTCTGGAGTGTTCCATCTTGCCTCAAGTTTTAGCGGGTTGCACATCGAAAAATCGGTGTTCTGGGCACTCTTCGTTATGGGAATACAGGACATGCCAGCGCCGTACAGAACACCTATTGCTCACCTTCTCCTTGCTACAAAAATGTCCACTACCAAATACTGGAAAAGTACAGCTATCCCATCAATATTGAAATTCTCAGTAGGGTACCTACTACTTGCATGTTTGAAAAACTAGTAGCACACAAAAATCACTGCTATCATAAGTTTGAGAATCAATGAAAAAAATGGCTTAGGTTTCCCCCCCCCAGGGCCTATCACTCAATCCATAGCATACCCTCAGGCTTGATGATCAGATCCCTCTAGAAAAGCAAAACAGAAGATCCTTAAATATTTTCTTTTATTTTTACATCCTATTTTCTTTTTCATATTTTTTTTTTTTTGACTACTGTTGTCTTCCTACCCCTGCTTCTAACTCCTTACGTTGAGCATTTCGTGTTCACTTTATCATAAGGCTACCCATTGACATTTACCTAATGTGATATTCTGGTCTAGATAAGATTTAGACTTTGCCTAATGTCTTTCGCAACAGACTAGATGACATGTCTTACCTAATTAATGACACATGTATATTTTAGTGTTCAACACACAACAAAATGTTTGTTTATGTTTATTTTGTTGAAAACTAAAACAAAAATTTAAACAGAGAAGCATTAGTAGTATGATGCAGGGCTCAGCAGCAGCAGCAGTCGTACAGAATGTGATAATGAGGCTTGATGTTCAATTTCAACATTATTTTTTATTTTTTTGAATATTTTATTATTTTTCTTACATTCACCATACAAAATTTAAAATACAGTTTGGCAATACAAAATCTGAGCACATCGATAAGCCATCTGCAAGAACAATCATTACAATACACTATAGACCATTATATACAACAACAATACAAAAATAATAGATAATCTGTTCTACTTAGGGGGGGGCTACCAGACTCCCCTCTAAGCATAATATTGCTTGTACTCAGACCTCACACTGTCTATTCAATTGATCCCCAACCTTAATTCAACCACCCACCCCATGGTTGTTATCTCGGTTGGCACCTAAAAAAGTCCCCCCTAAGGGGTATACATTATTTTTCATCTCTCTTTCTCCTCTCCCCACCACCACCCCCCCAAAGGAGCAACGGCGCTGCTCATCAGCGACTGACTGCACCACTCATTGCATATTCCTCAAATCTCTCGATCCTTGCCAATACATTTTTCCACTCAATAATATTAGGCGCTCTTTTGGAGCCCCACTCTCTTGTGATAATCACTCTTGCAGCCATAAGACCTCTCATCCAGACCCATTTTTTATTTTTTCCCCTAATTCAAACTGGGATACTGCCCAAGACTGCCACTTCCGGTTTCATTGGGAGGGATACTTGGGACTCTACACTTAGAGAACAAAAAAACCTCTCTCCAAAAAGATTGCATTTTGGAGCAACCCCAGATCAGATGGAAATAATCAGCAGCCTCTTCTCTACATTTCCAACAGTTTGATTTTCATTCTTTGTAGATCTTGCTTAGCAATAATGGCGGCATATATGTTCTATGAATAATATTAAAGTAGATGATCCTAAAATGACTGAAAATGGAATGGGTAACCAGCCATCCATATGTAAACTCACTGACATGGTGTAAGCGTCGTCCTAATAGACGACAATGGCGTCCTTGGCGTGTTGAACTTCCTATTGCGCATGCTCAGGATTGCATCTACGTCATTAACATCACCCTAACCTTGTCGACATTCTGGGATTGCGCAGATAAGTTCTTGCATACATCAGCCATTGTTGTTAAGGTCCTTGCCCATACTTATTGCAGCCCGGACAACCGGGCAACAGTGTATCTGTTCGGAGAAATGTTTAGAAGTCGTTTTTTTCTTATTGTGTTACGGTGATTATTCAGTCTGGTTTTAAAGTCTGTCGAGGTTTCCCCAACATATAGCATATTACATGGGCATGATAAAATATTACATATTCTGAACTGCATGTAAGATGGAAATGAATCGGATATACTTCCCCAGTGTCGGGATGTACAAAGGATTTACCCTTGCACATATAACGGCAATTGACGCCGCCTAGGCAGGGAAAACAACCCAGTCCAAACTACGTCAAAGTGCCCTATCTGACAGTCCTATTTTTACCAACGTCTGCCCTGACCAACTGGTCACGCAGACTCTTGGACCTGCGATAGGAGAAAAGTGGAAGAGATGCGAATTCTGGTACATCCCTTATACATCCTTTCAGGATGTGCCAATGTCGCCTAATTATGCTACAAATGTCATTGCTAGCTTCTGTGTATGTGGAGATAAACGGAAGTCTAGTCACCACACTCTTAGATTTATGTCCAGTCAATGTCATGTTCCTATCTAATTTTCTTACAGTTTCCTTATGTGCAGCAAGCAGTTTCTTGGGGAATCCTTGTTGTGAGAATTTATTAATCATTATGTCTAATGCATCCTTTATCCTATCTGATTAAGATTCTATGCGTCTAACCCTTCGAATCTGTGAGAATGGCAAATGTTTGATCATATTTGGGATGACTACTACTGTATGCAAGTAAGGTATTCATTTCCGTTGGTTTTATATATAATTCAGTATCCCTAATGATCACATTAGTATCCAAAAACTGCAACTCAGTGCAAGAATACATCAAAGTGAACTGCAGGATCTCTTCCACACTATTAAGGGTATTGTGGAATTCAATCAGCTCACTCTCCTTACCAGTCCAAATGAGGAAGATGTCGTCTATGTATCTCCACTACCACAGAACATGTCCGAAGTGGTGGGACAGATAGACGATGTACTCCTCAATGGTCCGCATATATATGTTGGTGTAAGTTGGGGCCACATTAGACCCCATCGCCACACCACGTTTCTGTACATAGAATGTATCCTGGAATAGGAAGTAGTTATGTCTCAAAATAATATCCATCAACTCCAAAATGAAGCTGCAAGCTGCATCTATAAAAGAAGACAATTGTAGCATACGGGTCACGGCATCATGCTTTAGCATGATCAATGGATGTATACATTGAAGTTACATCAAATGATGCAAGAATCTGCTCCTCTATAGATAAAATATCAACCTCCCCTAGTTTGATTAAAAAATCTGATGTGTCCCGAATGTAGGACCTACCACCTGTTGCAAAATTGCACAGTACCCTATCCAGGAAGACTGCCGGATGACTAAAGACAGAGTCTGAACCCGACACAATGGGGCGGCCAGGGGGATCAACAAGGGCCTTATGGGGGCGTGGCCGGGAAGCCGAGGAGTATGGCCGCTTGATCTCAGAGCTCCTGCTCCTGCATAGCGTCTCAATCCAGCATAACCCTCATACCGTGCTTCACAGAGTGCCTTTTGGTGCCATACGGTACCGGAACCAGCCCTGATGATGACCAGAGGAAAAAGGAGCATGAAAAAGCAAGGAAAGCTTGAATTTTTCTTCGGTCAAGACCGAGACAAAGATGGTGCCGGTACAAGAGCCTCACATGCGGAGTCCTCCCCCAGCCCGCTATCTATAACAAGTGCTGGATCCCCTCGAGCATCAGAGGATGGAAGCTCGCACAATCAGAGGGGGTCATCACTACATACCGAAACGGGTGAGTGCAGAACACCTGGCAGCACGGGGGACAGGACGGGTCAAGATGTAACGGCTATATCCAGCCGGGCGGTGACTCGATCGCCGTCCACGAGCCCGGCGAAACAAAGACCTAGAATCCAGGGCCCAGAAACTACAGATCTTGAGGCAGGCGATCCTCATGGTGTTAAAAACACCGACAACTTAATCGAGGTGCTGAGCAGCTTTCCAACGGACGACAAGCCTGCGTCCAGCATGTTGCTTAAAGACATGTTTTCGGCATTTAATCACTCGGTGACCTCGCATATTTCACAACTACTTATACCCATCCACTCATCTGTTAGTGACTTAGGAAACAGAGTGCAGCATATTGAGCACAAGATGGGGGAATTCTCAGAATCACATAACAGCCTAATAGATTTGCATGATACTCAGTTGGATGAAATCGCATTCCTCAAAGCGAAGGTCGCGGATTTAGAGGACCGATCACGCAGAAATAATCTGAAGCTGCGTGGTGTGCCATAATCGGTTCAAGCTGCGGATCTTCAGGCCTACATTAAAATGCTGATCAAACTTTTATTGCCTAACTGCACTGACCAGGATCTTATAATAGACCGGGCCCACAGAATCGCGAAACCCAAGCATCTGCCGGATGATACACCAAGGGATGTATTGGCCCGTATACATTTTTTTCAAACTAAAGAAGACACCTTGGTGGCGGCGAGGAAGATAGATGTATTGCCGGATCCCTACCAGCAGGTGAAATTGTTCGCGGATTTGTCCATGGCCACTCTTCAACTGCGCCGTCTACTAGCTCCCATAACCATGGCGCTGCGGGCGCACTCAATCCAATATAGGTGGGGGTACCCGGTGAAATTGCTAGTTCAGCAAAATGGTATTTTAACGGTTATCCGTTCTGTGGAGGAAGGAAAAGCTGCACTAGCGGCATGGAACATTGCAGTGACGGATGTTCCACAGGCAAAACAGCTTCACCACTTGTCTGATGAGGGAGAGTGGCACCGAGTTGAAAATAGAAGACAGAAGAAGCACCGATGAGAGGTTTTTATTTTCTTTTTATGTTCTTGCCAGTACCCAGCAGGAGTAGGAACTTGTTCCATCTATAAGTGTCTCCTGGTGGTAGCAGGACTGTTTTTCCCCACACTGTTTACAAGGGGTTTTTGAGTGCTAACCCTTGTACTACTTTACTTCTGCCCCGATGTATGGGCAGTCAGTTTATACTGTTACTGTTCTTATCTTATTTTCTCTATTATGTTCTGTCATGTCATGTCAATTTTTATTGTACACCGATCATGCTGTGGAAAATGTTATGCGATTCCCTCCATGTCACCCGAGCGACTTCTCTCTAGCTAACCTAAATTATCCAGATGGTGCTTAAAGTAGTTTCACTTAATGTTCAGGGACTAAACAGCCCATATAAGAGAAGGATGATGTGGAGGGAAGCGCTTTTATCCAAATGTGATATATTTTGTGCGCAAGAGACACATATCATAGGTGCAGATGCAGAAAGGCTGAAAAACCCAGCTTTCCCGACATTGGTTCATTCCCACGGTCCAGGAAAGAGGAGAGGAGTGCTTTTGGCAATTAGGAACTCAGTGGCTCACACAGAGAAAAAAACAGTGATAGATGTGGGTGGTCGATATAGTATACATATTTGCTCTATAAATAATATCACCTACACAATAGTGGGAGTGTACGCCCCAAATGTTAGACCTATTAGGTTCCTGAATAGAGTTTTCAAGAAGGTTCAGTCCTTGAAAGAAGGTCGATTGATCATCTGCGGGGATTTTAACATTGTTCAGGATCCGCATCAGGACTCCACTGCTGCTGCGAGAACCGGATCAGCTGCACTTGCTCAAACCCTGATGGAAAATTCCCTGTTTGATATTTGACGCATTCACCATGCATCGGAAAGGGATTTTTCGTATTTTTCGCCAGCACATAAATCTTACTCCCGTATTGATCTGATCCTGACAGACAAAGTTTCCTTAGAGGCGTCTAAAAGCTCCTCCATTGGGTCAATTATGTGGTCAGACCACGCCCCAGTTTCATTAGAACTAGCTGAAGAGTACACCTCTCCTCCGAGTCCACTATGGAGAGCTAATGAGTTCATATTAGCTAACAACAAATTCCAATCAGAAATAGCAACAGCTTTAGCAGAATATTTTAAATTTAATGCTAATTCTGGACCTAGCCCTGCCACTGTCTGGGTAGCCCACAAGGTTTATATTAGGGGTATCTTATTAAAATTAGGGCACCGATATAAAAAGCTAAAAGAAAAAAACAAGGGCCTTATGAATCTTGGGGAGTATATATATGACTGGGGTGACCGGATGTGTCACTGTAAGATATTCCACAAGGCCATCATCAATCACCCCAGCCATCCGAGCCCAAGACAGAGTCCGCTTGATCACTTTGCCTATCTTAAATTTAGGATCTCAAAACCCCATAGACATTGGTGTCGCTGAGCTGTCTAAGTATCTCCGCTATATACTTGTGCATATCCATGACAAATACAGCGCCACCTTTATCCGCAGGCTTAACCGTTAGGTGAAATCCCATCCATGATGAAAAAAATAAGTTGTAAAAATCCCGTAAACTTTTTATTTTTTCCAGTGCTGCCTCCCATTTTTTGTTTCACCGTATATCAAGCTTGGTGGCTATTGCACGATTTAAAAAAAAAGTTTACTGGATTTTTACAACTTATTTTTTCCATCATGGATGGGATTTCACCTAATGGAGTTGCCTACACACATAAAGATGCCGAACGGATTCTACAGGGAATACAGGGAGATGCCACCTTCCTAAATGTTCCATATATAAAGGAGTTACAAAGGAGATATGAAGTTATATCCAGGAGATCCATTTCGCTTCAAATTGCATATGTCTTCATTGGGAGAATATTATAAAGCACAGAGAATTCCAAGAGGTATGAGATCAAGTATACGGCCTAATTTATTCTCTGGTGATGTCATTTTTTGCAAGCACTTTGAGACTCTCTCAAATAGATATGCTTTTGATTTTATTTTGTTGAACATAGAATATTTACAACATGAATTTTCTATGGTAACTACTGAATTGACAGATATTAAGCAAAAACTTAAATTACAATTATCTGGAGTTTGAAAAATTGATTAAGGGTCTGGATTCCTATTTATTAAAGTTCAAGGCTGAATCAGAGGAGAGGAAGTGATTCAAATGGAATAGAGACCAGGAGGATTACAAAAGGGGACATATTTATACCTGGCATACAGAGGATGCGACGAATCAGAGTTCCAGAGATCCAAAAAGGAAAAGAAAGAATACGCAGATGCCGGTATCCAATAGGAATGTTTTTTTAGGAGCTGGTATACAAACACAGACGAAAGAAAACATCGAACCAGACGTGGTGGTCGCAGACACCGACGATCCAGGAATACAGCGGAACAGCAAATCACGGGGCCCAGCCAACAAACAACAGACAAACAGGAAGAAATGATGGTCGTCAATCTTTCTTCAAAAGAACTTACCACAGCACAAGTGAGTGTTTTAAGTAAGGGACTTTCTTTTTGTCCTAAAACACAAGTTGATTGGTATGGCCTTAATGTTGATTTATTAACCTTTTTCCGTAGTATTAAATTAAAAACCTGTTTCAAAGATAAAGAGAAGACATGAAAAGATACATCCCAATTGAGTGAAATCTCAACGAGTATGGTGGGTTTAACCTCTAAGAGCAATTTCAATCCTATAGTAAATGAGCCAGAAATAGAGGCTTGTGAAATCAGCTGTGAAGTCTGACATTGAGTCGCTCAGAGCTGGATACATTAATAACACGCTTGAGCATCCCAATCTTACTAAGGGTGAGATTGAGGCATTGATACAAATCAAAAAGATGTTTCTCTTACGGTTAAGCCTGCGGACAAAGGTGGTGCTGTAGTTGTCATGGATACGCACAAGTATATAGCGGAGATACTTAGACAGCTCAGCGACACCGATGTCTATAGGGTTTTGGACAATGATCCTAAATTTGAGATAGGCAAAGTGATCAAGCGGACTCTGTCTCGGGCTCGGATGGCTGGGGTGATTGATGATGGCCTTGTGGAATATCTTACAGTGACACATCCGGTCACGCCAGTTATATATATACTCCCCAAGATTCATAAGGCCATTGTTGATCCCCCTGGCCGCCCCATTGTGTCGGGTTCAGACTCTGTCTTTAGTCATCCAGCAGTCTTCCTGAATAGGGTACTGTGCAATTTTGCTACAGGTCGTAGATCCTACATTCGGGACACCTCAGATTTTTTGATCAAACTAGGGGAGGTTGATATTTTATCTATAGAGGGGCCAATTCTTGCATCATTTGATGTAACTTCATTGTATACATTCATTGATCATGCTAAAGGTATTGATGCTGTGACCCGTATTCTCCAATTGTCTTCTTTTATTGATGCAGCTTGCAGCTTCATTTTGGAGTTGATGGATATTATTTTGAGACATAACTACTTCCTATTCCAGGAAACATTCTATGTACAGAAACGTGGTGTGGCGACGGGGTCTAATGTGGTCCCAACTTACACCAACATATATATGCGGACGTTTGAGGAGGACGTCGTCTATCTGTCCCACCACCATTTCGGACATGTTCTGAGATGGTGGAGATACATAGATGACGTCTTCCTCATTTGGACTGGTAAGGAGAGTGAGCTGATTAAATTCCACAATACCCTTAATAGTGTGGAACAGATCCTGCAGTTCACTTTGATGTATTCTTGCACTGAGTTGCAGTTTTTGGATACTAATGTGATCATTAGGGATACTGAATTATATATAAAACCAACGGACAAGAATACCTTACTTGCATACAGTAGTAGTCATCCCAAATACTGTATGATCAAACATTTGCCATTCTCACAGATTCTAAGGGTTAGACGCATAGAATCTTAATCAGATAGGATAGAGGATGCATTAGACATAATGATTAATAAATTCTCACAACGAGGATTCCCCAAGAAACTGCTTGCTGCACATAAGGAAACTGTAAGAAAATTAGATAGGAACATGACATTGACTGGACATAAATCTAAGACTGTGGTGACTAGACTTCTGTTTATCTCCACATACACAGAAGCTAGCAATGACATTTGTAAGGATGTATAAGGGATGTACCAGAATTCGCATCTCTTCCACTTTTCTCCTATCGCAGGTCCAAGAGTCTGCGTGACCAGTTGGTAAGGGCAGACATTGGTACAAATAGGACTGTCAGACAGGGCACTTTGACGCAGCCTGGACTGGGTTGTTTTCCCTGCCTAGGCTGCATCAATTGCCGTTATATGTGCAAGGGTAAATCCTTTGTACATCCCGGCGCTGGGGAAGTATATCCGATTCATTTCCATCTTACATGCAGTTCAGAATATGTAATATATGTTTTATCATGCCCATGTAATATGCTATATGTTGGGGAAACCTCGACAGACTTTAAAACCAGACTGAATAATCACCGTAACACAATAAGAAAAAAACGACTTGACTTGCCGATCTCTAAACATTTCTCTGAACAGAAACATCAGAAAAGAGATTTAAAATGTTGGGTTATAGACCAAGTACCTATGCCCAGGAGAAGGGGCAATAGGATAAATATGCTCAAAAAGAAAGAATTGCAGTGGATCTTCACACTCAACACATTGAGACCAAAAGGACTCAATGTGGATTATAGGATTGTGAATGGCTAGGGTGGGTGGTTTGCCCTCTATTTTCCTGTTTATGAATCCTGAGGCTATATGTGTGTGGCAAAAATGTTTGTTTCGGACAAACTTCTTATTGTACAATCATTATTTTTCTTTGTTCTTTTTATTATATATTCATTATATAATTTTTTGATTTCTTTTTCTTTTTACAGATAATTGTACACATTTTTCGCTGGGATTGAGTGACATGAAGCTGTACTGGATGTATTCACACTTGGTGATGGCGCGGCTTTGGTCATCATTGATTATTGTTTTTTCAGAAATATTTCTTTGTATCTGGATTGCATTATGTGGACATCGATGGTTCTATATACGTGATGTATGTCTGCATGTATGTTATGGAGGAGATCCCTCCTCGACTGCAATTTTGGATCCGGAGGATAAATGGGTTCGGACATGGCATTCAGTTGCCGAGGTAGGCCCACTCTTTTCTTCCGTATGTGGGTGACGGCATGCACTTGACAGGTGATCAGCCGGACCCTACAGTGATCTATGTAGCACAGTCGATAGATGTATTTGGCCTGAATGATATCAGCCTATGGGTCTCTGCTGTGATACATTGTTGCCCGGTTGTCCGGGCTACAATAAGTTTGGGCAAGGACCTTAACAACAATGGTTGATGTATGCAAGAACTTATCTGTGCAATCCCGGAAAGCCAACAAGGTTAGCGTGGTGTTGATGACATAGATGCAATCCTGAGCATGCGCAATAGGAAGTTCAACACGCCAAGGATGCCATTGTTGTCTATTAGGACCGCGCTTACACCATGTCAGTAAGTTTACATATGGAAGGCTGGTTACCCATTCCTAGCAAACAATAATTAACAGCACCTGCACTTTTAACCTATTATGTACCGATGCACATAAGCACTTGCACTTTCATATGTGATTTTATGGTTGTTTTACTTTAACACAACATTAGATATATTGTATGTATAGGTATGTTTATGGATGTATTGTAATTATTGATTTATACACATGTATCTTTTTTATCTTTTGTAATTATGACACAATAGATGGTTAAAAATTATTTGTATTGTAACGATCATGTGACACCTTGTTAATGATTAAATCACCTACGGTCTGGGTTAAATGGTACACTCCCAAAATCAAGATAAATCACAACAAGAAAGAGTGCGAAAAAACACCATATATGGAGAATACAATATAAAGTTTATTTATGATAATATTAAAAAGTAATTCACAGTACATGCTTGTGAATACACGGGGACAAAACACAGTAGCACACCCGCTTGCTTATACCCCCAATGCTGTGACAGTAGGCAACAATGCAACAATATCTTCAGCAGGAGTTATTTACAAATCCCTCAAAGGGTAAGAGAGGTTGTATCAATATAAAGTGCAAGTGCAATAACAGGTATGCCAAAGTGACCTGTGCATAGCGAACATAGTGAAGTAACACACCCAGGTTTAACAAAATAGTAGCAAAGACAGGTGCACTCTGCGGTCTTACTAAACCCTCAAACTGATTTTAAAATTGAGAGATTAGCCAACATGTCCTTCGGTGTAGGACATGTCTGAGCCCGGGCACCACGCCAAGGTTTCTCAAGTAGCCCGGGACCTAACACTCTCCTACCTGAGCCGTATTGGCAATACCAGGAGCCAGGGGGCAAATTACAGGAGCATGAGCCCGACTCACAAACAACTCACCAATTACCTCCAGCATGTAGCCATGCTTGCAATGGGAGGAGGGAGGAGTCTGCGAGTCCCACTCAAGACTGGCTGATATGGCCCAGGCCTCACAGGTGCACCTAAATGTGGCCTGTAGATGGAAAACAGGCACATTTAAATTGGAGTTTATACACCTCCAGGAATCTCTATATATACAAACTGAAAAGAATGGCGTGGTATTAGCAGGAGGTGCTCAAACCCACATGCAGTCGTGCATATAGGGGAGCAAATCCTGCACTTGTGGCCCGTTGCTAATGGCGATCCCCAGCAAAAATGCATACGGTGGAGGATGCCCGCGGCGAACCACAAGTACCAAAATAGACATCCTACACAAGGTAGCAATTATGTGGATGTGATAATCAATATAACAAAATAATAGCAAAGACAGGTGCAGGATTTGCTCCCCTATATATATGCACGACTGCATGTGGGTTTGAGCACCTCCTGCTAATACCACGCCATTCTTTTCAGTTTGTATACACACCCAGGTTTACTAACTACAATAGTTCGTATAACATACATGGCGACATACCTATAAGGCAGGGGATGAAAGACAAGGTGGTGGCGCTCCTCTAATAACTACTGCTGAGGATATTGTTGCACTGTTGCCTACTGTCACAGCATTGGGGGTATAAGCAAGCGGGTGTGCTACTGTGTTTTGTCCCCGTGTATTCACAAGCATGTACTGTGAATTACTTTTTAATATTATCATAAATAAACTTTATATTTTATTCTCCATATATGGTGTTTTTTTGCACTCTTTCTTGTTGTGATTTACCTTGTTAATGATGTGGGTGTATATATTTGAGTCACTGAGTCCCATGTATTGCTTGAGAAAGACTCAATTGTACAGCCGAAACGTCGCCACACTATAGGTGAATAAATCTTTTGGATTTTGTTTTATCCTATGCTGTAGTGCTGCTCTCTTTTTTACATATTATATTTGTGTAAGCTTTAGCCCTTAGAGCGTGCACCCGGCTATTTCATATTGTATCGGTGCTGCCTCCTGTTGTTTTACTATTTATATATATATATATATATATATATATATATATATGGAAAAAAATTACCAGCAGCACCACCAAACCAGAAAACAAGTAGAAAGGGTGCACTGTCCGAGTATGGTAACTTGTGCTTACCCACTGATACGGAACAAAGAAATCGGACTGCACTCCAGTTGTATCTTCAGTGAAAAAAGGTTTATTCACCCATAGGTGGCACAAGCGACGTTTCGGCTCGCAATGAGCCTTTCTCAAGGCTTGAGAAAGGCTCATTGCGAGCCGAAACGTCGCTTGTGCCACCTATGGGTGAATAAACCTTTTTTCACTGAAGATACAACTGGAGTGCAGTCCGATTTCTTTGTTCTATATATATATATATATATATATATATAGTTTAATTTAACCCCCAATCCCCCTCTCCCAAAACAAAGATGGATTTCTGTGAAAATGGGGGGAAAATGAAAGTATTTGCCTGCAAGTAGCTGCTTTTGAGGTGAATCTGCACTTCTGATAGCAGGCATAGTAAGCCACAGGTTCTGTCTCCTCTTCCCTGTCTCTCAGCGTATCTCTTTTGTACACAACACACACACACACACTTCTTCATTGGAATCCTAGCCTTTCCTTTCACTCTCTCTAGCAATAAGCTTGATCGATTTCTGACTTTTCCTGATTGATTTTTCACTGTCACTTACTCCCTAAGGTTGCTATCCTGGCAGAAACCATCACACACAACCACCCTCATTCACAGCCCAGCACAGAATGGTGTTCTGCTCGTTCTGCTAGGGCACTTCCTTTCCGGCTCCAGCATTGATTGGCTCATACAGGCTGTCAGCCTGGGAGCCAATCAGGGCAAGCCCTCCCCTCAACTTCCTCTCAGGGTCATGTGAGAAACCTTCTTCTTCCCCCTTAGTGCTTTTTATATGCCAGCATGGCACAACATGCTGTTTTAGTGGATTAATCCGAAGCAAAACTGGAAAGATTCAGGTTTGTCTGCCATCTGAAAAATAGCAAAGTTCGGTCAGAACAGGTTCTCTCATCCTTAGAGCTAATGCATCTTGGTGTCCGCCCTATATCTGTTGGGGATCCACAAGGAGAATCTACCATATAAGTGGAGGATGAGGATGAAGAGCTGCCACTGCAAAGTTATTAGGAGTTGGAGGTGGAGGAGCAAGAGGACGACAATGATAATGGCATGGGCCAGGACACTCAATCGTCTCAGTTGGGGGTGAAGCTGGAAAGAAGAGGCTCCTTGGGCACACTAGCCAAAATAGCAAGTTATATGCTTACTCAGTAAAAGGTGTATCATTGACATCAAACAATCTGATGATTACTGGATATCCATGCTTTTAGACCCTCGTTTTCAAAGCAAAACTGGTGAATGTTTTCCTCCATCCAAAACGGAGGCCAAATTGCTTTATTACCAGGAAACACTGTGTATGCAGCTTGCTGCAGCTTTTCGTCGAGCAGGCGCCTGCTTATCTTGGAACCGAACCCGAGTTCGGTAAAAGTTTTTTTTACAGTAGTTAATTTCTAAACTTATTACCCGACTTCGGCTCATAGGAGCCAATACATTCTAATACTGTATGGAGCGCTCACTCCGTACAGTATTCTAATGAAGTTTTATGTGAATCGACTTTGGCTGTTTCATCTGAAGTCGATTTGCTCATCCCTAGCCACCACTATTAACACAAAGCATCTGCGACTACTACCACTACCACCACTACTACCACATTACTATTACTACTATTGCAACTACTACCCATAGACAGCCGACCTGTTGCCTTGTATGTTCCATGCTATGCTGCTTCTGCCACTATTGCGGCCATTAATATCCTACTCTTTCCATATCTACACTGCACTGCTGCAATTAAAAGGGTACATTTTTATAGGCTCTTTTGCAACAAGCCACTTTTTATTCTGACCATTAACACTTAAGTGTGTCGTATGGGCAGGCATTCTGACACTTTCAAGGCATTATTTTTGGATGCTTGATTCCCCAATAGTGTTGACAGGCTACATCAAGTCTATGAGCAAATACCTTCTAGGAGGAGGGGGACTTTTATTTGTTGTCCTTTACCTCTTCCCTTCCCACTGTTAATATGCCCATTTGAAGCTACACCAGGGCTCAGGACATATTACACTGGTTTTCAAGACACACGGTTGGCATCTTATCCTGTGTACCCTGGCCAACTAAGTAGCCTAAAGCTCCCTTATGTTTCCCCGTATGAGCTTTACACTCATCTTAAAGCGAAACATGCATGTAGGGATCTGGCAGGAGAGGGCTCAGTAGGGCACATCAATTCCAGGGTTATGTTCCTGACAGTACCTGGTCACTGGGCTCCGTGGCTAGGTTACTAGGGCTAGTGCAGTATTCTTGCAAGGTATCATTAGGGCAAGCTAGCCCATATTCCTAACCGCCCTTTGCAACAATTTCAAGCCTCGGAGGACTCCGTATATCCACTATCGGTGAGGTAACCATTGCATTAGGAACGTATCCATAGGAGCGGTAGGACCATCGGTTTTTACTCTTGGTGCCTCCGAGCACTTCTTTCTATATCTAAAGTGACTTAGGCCACCCAGTATTACAGTATACTGAGGGGTGACCTAGATTTTGCTTAATTTTTGCTACTATATGTCTACAATTGTATTATCTATAATGATTTTTCTTATTAGGTAATTATTAAAAGTTAAGTTTTAATTATTATTGATCATCCGTCTACTTTTGCCCAATAGTGTTGAGCATGAATATTCAAAAAGCGAATTTGTATCTCGAATATCGCCACTTCAAAAATTTGCGAATATTTAAAATATAGTGCTATATATTCGTTATATCGAATATTCGTCATTTTTTCCATCTGAACACATGATTCCTCCCTGCTTCTTCCCTGTGTGCCAATGAGTCATTGGCCCACAAGCAACTTGGGCAGGGAGGAATCATGTGTTCAGATGGAAAGAAATGACGAATATTCTAAAAAACGAATATATATCACTATATTCAATATAGTGCTATATATTCGTTTTTTAGAATATTTGTCATTTTTTTCCATCTGAAGTCAGGATTCCTCCCTGCTCATTGGCCCACAAGCAAGAATCAGGGAGGAATCCTGTGTTCATATGGAAAAAATGATGAATATTCTAAAAATGAATATATAGCACTATATTCTATAGTGCTATATATTCGTTTTTGACCCACGCCTGTATTAATTGCGTAATATTTGCATATTACGCGATCATTACGTTGCCGATTTTCGAGTAAAAAAAAAGAATGTAGAATATAACGAATATTCAAATTCACGAATATTCGACGGATATTCTACAAAATATTCGCGAAATATCACAAATTCGAATATGACCCCTGCCGTTCATCATTACTCCCTAACAAGCCACTGTTTTTAAACACCATCTTCCCCTGATAAGGGACAAATTTTTGGAAGCTTTGGAATATGAAAAAGCACAACACATGTTACAGCACAGTGTGTTTTTAAACACACATGGAGTCATTTATCAAACTGGTGTAATGTAGAGCAGCCTCAGTTGCCCATAGCAACCAATTAGATCCCACCTTTCATTTTCCAAAAGATCTGTGAAAAATGAAAGGTGGAATCTGATTGGTTGCTATGGGCAACTAAGCCAGTTCTACTTTACACCAGTTTGTAAACACTGTCAAACGTGCATTTACCTATAGCTATGTATGTCGGTGTCACTCAGACATAATTTACTATTGCTCTCATTACGTTCAAGAGCTTGGGGAGGAAAAAGAAAAAAAATAGATAACAAGTTTTCCTAAAAATTTCCTAGGAACTAAAGGGTGTTATCTACCAATTGGAGCAACTTTGGTGCAGCCCGAGTCGATTCAGGTAAGGTAAAACTAAAAGTGTAATAAAAAGTTGCTTATTTCTACAAGCATATTTTGTATAGAGAGTCTTAGATAGCAAAAAAGGAATTATTTCTGGACTATCCACATAGTCATTAGATGGTGTACCTGATCATTGAGAATATATTGGATTCCCTGTAAGACTTATCAGAAACCATATAAAAAATTATGATATTATATTGGGGAAGACTTAAGCAAACTGTAGTCCTAAGGAAGTGTACATATAATTTTATTGATGTCAGTCATATTTTCGTGATTCTGGATTACAAGTACTAATGGAATTTCCACTGCCACAATATATTTCAGCAGTACATCAACCAGAATGATAAATGAAACATACTGATAGAATTGTCACTTACATGCTAAAAATTGGAAACTTGGACAATTTTAATAATTCAGCGACAATGAGGCATGATAATCATTGCATTAATATTAGCCTTTATGGCGTCACAATAGTCATTATTTATTTGACAGTTGCAAATCATTATGGAAGAATGCTCAATAAAACATTTTGTCGCAATGACTGATCACATTCTTTGAGCTTCAATGGGCGCAATAAAGTACAGTACAAAATGAAAATATCTTATATGAATATACAAAATAATACATAATTTAAGATAATACAATTTTATCACTATTCCTTACATTCAATAATTAACTTCAAAAGGAACAATGACAGGATTCCACAATGACAAAACTTATTATTTTAAGTGCAACTGTAATGTTATTGTAAAAAATACCAAAGTCATAATGTGAATAATACAATATATAAATTACAGGGCTTTTCTGATTGGTCAAGGTCCGACTCCCAGCACCCCTTCGGATCAGCTGGCTGAGGCAGTTGACATCACATCCAGGGCCGGCCTTAGGTTACATGGCACCCTGTGCGAGAAGTCTTTTTGGCAAAATACCTCCACAACTATGCACCATGCACGACCACCCCTCAGTTCACCATTATGGGACTTTCAAAAAAGCTGATCACTGGTTATTTTCAAAAGTTCCATAGCAGTGAATGAAGAGGACACTGTGCATGCGCAGAAGTAGTGGTGCCATATCAAGCTCATCACATGAATACAGCATCAGAACCAAGCTGATTACATGAATACAGCACCAGAACCAAGTTCATTACATGAATATAGCTCCAAAACCAAGCTCATTACATGAATGCAACACCAGAACCAAGCTCATTACATGAATACAACACCAGAATCAAGCTCATTACATAAATACAGCACCAGAACCAAGCTCATTACATAAATACAGCACCAGAACCAAGCTCATTACATGAATACAGCACCAGGACCAAGTTAATTACATGAATACAGCACCAGAACCAAGCTCATTACATAAATGCCACACTAGAACCAAGCTGATTTGACAAATACAGCACCAGAACCTTATGACATAAATACGGCACCAGGACCAAGCTCATAACATGAGTACATCACCAGGACCAAGCTCATCACATGAATACAGCACCAGAACCAAGCTGTTTACAATAATACAGCACCAGAACCAAGCTGTTTACAATAATACAGCACCAGAACCAAGCTCATCAGATGAATACAGCACCATAACCAAGCTGATTTGACAAATACAGCATCAGAACCAAGCTCAATACATAAATACAGCACCAAAACCTTATGACATAAATACAGCACCAGAACCAAGCTCGGAACCAATACAGCATCGGAACCAATCAAGGAACATAAATAATGCACTGAACATAGCTCATTTCCTAATTATAGAACCAAACATGGAACATAAATACAGCACCACAACCAAGCTCCTTACATACATAAATACTGCACCAGAACAAATACAGTGTATATATACAGTATCAGCTCAATACAAATACCATTTGCATATTCAGGTTAGCCCTTTACAGATAAGTATGCAAAATTACATGTCCCAGCATGGCCCGACCAGGTGTAAAGGTATGCTGGGAGTAGTAGATTCACAAATGAGAATGCTACCACGTACCACCCATCATCACACTGTAAATCATACAAGTGACTAAAGCACTGATCATACACTGTCAGAGACGGAATAAACAATTGCATTTAGTGACTTACAGGTGACATCTCCACCTGAGTTCTTCTCTTTCCTCATCTTTCCATCCAGTTCAGACACCATGATGACTTCTCCCTGCCACAACTTGTCTTTGCAGAGTTTTTCCACTGAGATGTCTTTAGCTTATTGCTTTACCAACATATCGGCAACCTATATACTAACACAAAATCATCTTACTGCCCCATACTGTACCCTCAATATAATAGCAGCATAATCTGTGCTCCCAAATACAGTCATGTCACATGCTATTCCCCCTGAAAATAAAGCACCAATGGTAGTGCCACACACTCTGTGTCCCATGTATATATAGCCTCATGCTCTGTGTCCACTCTATATAGTGTCCCCTTTATAGGATCTATGCCCCCTTTATATAGTGCCTCGTCCTCTTTGGTGCCTCATGTTCTGCGCCCTCTTATAGTGTGCCTTGTGTTCTGACCCCCTATAGTATGCTATAACCACTTCTGCACAGGCCTGCATCTGCAGAACGTTACCACCGGCATCAGAAAAAAGACTCCAAATAGAGCAGCAGGGAACTACTGGTTACCTGCCTCGCCATTTGGCACTTTTTTGTGATGTAAGGGCGCAAAAACATTTCACCACCTTCAATATTCTGCAGATTCAAGCCCGTCCAGAAGATGCCAAACAGACATCTGCAGAATGTTGGAGCTGCAGCATGTGCCTGCCCTTTCACAGTAGTTATGCCCACTTAGTGCTCCCCCATAGTAAGAATGCAATGCTAGTGCCTTCACACAATAGAATACCCCTCAAGGGACCCCTCAGAGTAGAATGCCCCCTTTGTTTTCCTGAACATTAGTTATGCCGCATTAGTGCCCCACAAAGCAATTATTCCCCATAGTACCCCCACATAGTATTTATACCCCCTTTGTGCCTACACACAGTAATTATGTCCACATAGTGCCCCCATGCACTAGTTATGTCCCCATGGTGTCAGCTCATAGTAGTTATGCCTCATTAATGCCCCCATACAGTAGTTAAGCTCTTTACTTCCTAAAGAGTAAAATGCCTCCTTAGTGTCCCTAAACAGTAAAAGGCCCCCTTGGTGCCCTCGAGTAGTGATGCCCACTTGGTGCTCCCATCTGATAGTGCTGCCCCCTCGGTGACCGCAATCCAGTAGTTCTCCCCTCCTTGTGCCCCAGTCAGTACAGCTGCCCTCTTAGTGCCCCTAATTCAGTAGTTTTGCCACATTAGTGACCACAACCAGTAGTTCTGCCCCTTAGTGCCCCCACCCAGTTGTTCTGCTCCTTTAATGCCCCATCCATTAGTGATGCCCCTTTCCAGTAGTGCTGCCCTCTTAGTGCCCCCATCCAGTAGTTCTGCTCCTTTAGTGCCCCATCCAGAAGTGCTGTCCCCTTTCAGTAGTGCTGCCCTCTTAGTGCCCCATCTAGTAGTTCTGTTACCTTAGTGCCCTATCCAGTAGTTTTGACCCATTAGTGCCCCTTAAAAGTGGAGGATGAGGATGAAGAGCTGCCTCTGCAAGGTTATTAGGAATTGGAGGTGGAGGAGCAAGAGGACAACAATGATAATGGTATTGTCACATCTGTGACAGGTCTCAGAAGGTCTAAAATATTATCTACACATTAGTGATCTGACAGCCTCTTTCGGTTTCACTTTGTCTATGTGTTGCTAATATGTCCACACCTCCTGTTCAGGTGTGGATCATGTGACCTTTACCTCGCCCTATTTAGTCTGACTTTTCCCATCACTCCTTGCTTTGGATAGCTTCATTTGGTCTTGGAAGAGCTGGAGTGTGGTTCGTGTTGAAGTCCTGTTCATCCATCATCCTCTGAAGTTAAGTGTTCCGCTTGTTGTGTTTTGTATTCCCCCCCCCCCCCCCGGTTGTTTACTAGACCCCAGTGAGACGCTATTTCCTTCACCAGGGAAGGAAGGGGTGGTCTCTGCCCTGTCATTATCTTTAGGGCATCTGAGGGTCACCAGGGTTTTCTAGGTTCCTGTGTATGGGTATCTCTACCATTAAGAGGTGCCCATACAGATAGGAGTTAGGGCCAGGAGCAGGGTTTTATAGGTGGTGACCCTTTTCCTTCCCTAGCGGTGAGGCCTAGTGTCTTTCCCCTTTCTTCTTGTTGTCTTTTGGTGTTCTCCCCTACTACATTCGTGACATTATCCCAAGCCTATATGGCAATTTTTGTTCCGATCTGTGCAGCTATGGATACTATGTCTGCACTGGTCGAACAGCTGCAGAATCTGACTTTGGAGGTAGCAGACCTCAGCGCAACTGTCTTGCAGATTCAGAGTCCACAGGCTGCTGGTTCCGGTGGTGGGTCCCAGGCCTGTCCTGAACCGAAGGTGGCTCTCCCGGACAGGTTTTCCGTGGGTAGTGACAATTTCATCCGGTTCAGGGAGTCATGTAAATTATACTTTAAGCTGCAGTCATACTCTTCTGGGGATGAGTGTCAACGTGTGGCAATGATTATTTCATTGCTTAAAGAGGATGCCCAATCTTGGGCTTTTTCTCTGCCAACCGTATCACCGTCCCTCCGGTCGGTAGATGAATTCTTTAGAGCCTTGGGTCTCATCTACGATGACCCGGATCGGATCTCTCAGGCCAAGACCAAGGTACAGAGTTTGTGGCAGGGAGAACGTTCCGCGGAGACCTATTGCTCTGAATTTAGGAGATGGACTACCGATACTGAGTGGAAAGATCCTTCTCTCCGTAGCCAATTGTGTCAGGGTCTCTCTGAGAGACTGCAGGACGCGTTGGCTTTTCATGAAAATCCTGTGTCATTGGAGGCAGCTATGTCCCTTTCTGTACGTCTAGATAGACGCCTGAGGGAGAGATCTAGGGGTCCTCACCTTCAGGACATACTGTCCAAGAAGGGTACTGCTTCCTTTGACACTTATGGTGGAGAGACACTGGTAGTTGCGCCTTGTGATGAGCCTATGCAGTTAGGAGAGCTACTCCTGGCAAAAGCTTGGGTTATGTGAAAGGAGTCTGCTTTTATTGTGGCAAGAAGGGACATTTTGTGAATATATGTCCGTACTTGCAGCATCAAGGTTTAAACAAAAAGGAAAAAACTTTTAATCCTCAAATACTATTGGTGGTGTGGATGGGGAGCAAGAAAACCTACTTTTGTCTTTTACTGGTAGTACTTGTTTTCTCCTGTCTGCCGAGGTGGCGCTAGAGTCCAAAACGGTGAAAATCAAAGCATTTATCGACAGTGGGGCTGGAGTTAACTTGATTGATGGACAGTTTGTACGCATTCATGGGTTGACTACTAATGCATTAGAGAAAAGTTTTTCTGTCTTTGCAATTGACTCAGCACCTCTCACCCAAAAATGCCTGTCGCAGGTAGTCAATGACATTCATTTAAGAGTGGGTGATTTGCATCAGGAATCCATCTCCTGTTATGTATTGGAGGGTCTGCCTGCTCCGTTGGTGTTGGGCTTACCATGGTTAAGCAAAAATAACCCTAACATCGACTGGCAAGTGAGACAGATTCTCGATTGGAGTGATTTTTGCATGGACAACTGTCTTAATGCATCGTTCTCTATGGTGACCACTAAAACTACCCTCGTTCATTTCAGAATTTTCTGATGTTTTCTCTGAGAGTGGTAATCAGGAGTTGCCTCCGCACCGGGAGTATGACTGTCCCTTCAATCTTATTCCCGGAGCAATCTTATTGCCCAAATCTCGGTTGTATAATCTTTCGGAACCCGAAAGAAAGGCCATGCGAGAGTATATTACCGAGAGTTTGGCAAAGGGACATATTAGACCATCCAAGTCCCCAGTGGCTGCTGGGTTTTTCTTTGTAAAGAAAAAAGATTGTACCCTGAGACCATGCCTGGACTTCCGTGAGCTCAATCGTATTACCGTCCGTGATCCTTACCTCCTTCCTTTGATTCTGGATTTTCTTAGTCAGATTGTCGGTGCCAAGGTGTTCTCTAAGTTGGATCTGAAGGGGGCATATAATCTGGTAAGGATCAAGGAGGGGGATGAGTGGAAGACCGCATTTAATACCCCTGAGGGTCATTTTGAAAACCTGGTCATGCCCTTTGGGTTAATCAATGCTCCTGCGATTTTTCAACACTTTGTCAATGACATCTTTCATCATCTGGTGGGTAGGTTTGTCGTTGTATACCTTGATGACATACAATTTTTTTCGCCTAATATGGAGACTCATCAGGATCATGTGAGACAGGTGTTACAGATCCTAAGAGAGAATAAGTTGTATGCTAAGATGGAAAAGTGTGTATTTGCTGTACAGGAAGTGCAATTTCTGGGTTATCTGCTCTTATCCTCAGGTTTTTGTATGGATCCCGTGTTGGACTGGGATCGACCCGAAAATCTGAAAGCGCTTATGTGGTTTTTGGGGTTTACCAACTACTACCGAAAATTTATCTTGAACTATTCATCGGTGGGTAAACCTTTAACAGACATGACTAGGAAGGGTGCGGATATTTCTGTCTGGTCTAATGCGGCATTACAGGCCTTTTCTGCTGTGAAATAATGTTTTGCTTCGGCCCCTATTCTGATGCAATCGAACGTGACTCAGCCATTTATTGTTGAGTTTCAGGCGTCCGAGGTAGGGGTAGGAGCAATCTTGTCGCAAGGTCCTTCACCTAGTAAATGGCACCCATGTGCATTTTTCTCTAAAAAACTCTCTACTGCGGAAAGGAATTATGATGTGGGGAATAGGGAATTGCTGGCCATTAAGTTGGCGTTCAAGGAATGGCGGCATTGGTTGGAAAGAGCAATTCACCCTATTACAGTAATTACGGATCACAAGAATCTGGCCTACCTGGAGTCAGCTAAGCGACTGAACCCAAGGCAGGCCAGATGGTCATTGTTTTTCACCAGATTTAACTTCATCGTCACTTACCACCCTGGGTTTAAGAACGTCATGGCGGATGCTTTGTCGCGTAGCTTTCCTGGGGGGAGGTGAGTCTAATGACCCATGTCCCATTTTATCTGAAGGGGTAGTCATATCCGTTCTTTATCCTAATCTCGAGGCCAGGGTGTTGGAGGCACAGGAGGATGCTCCGGACTCTTGTCCTCCGGGGAAGTTGTTTGTTCCCTCCGAATTACATCACAAGGTGTTTGAGGAACATCACTGTACGGTGCTTGCTGGGCACCCTGGGAGCAGATCGACTGTCAATCTCATCTCTCACAGATTTTGGTGGCCGGGGTTGCGTAAGTGTGTTGAGGACTATGTGTCAGCCTGTGGTACCTGTGCACGTGCTAAGGTGACACATACTCGACCTTCCGGATCTCTGCTTCCATTGCCCATCCTGTCCAGACCTTGGACCCATTTGTCCATGGATTTTATCACAGATTTACAGAATTTTTTGGGAAAAACTGTGATTCTGGTGGTTGTAGATTTTAGTAAAATGGCACACTTTATTGCATTACCTAGTCTACCCAATGCTAAAACTCTTGCACAGGTGTTTGTCGACAACATCGTGAAACTACATGGCATTCCCTCTGATGTGGTGTCCGATAGAGGGACTCAGTTTGTTTCCAGATTCTGGAAAGCGTTCTGTACTCGTCTGGGTGTACAATAGTCCTTCTCTTCGGATTTTCATCCTCAGTCGAACGGACAGACGGAGCGCAATAATCAGAATCTGGAGACTTACTTGAGATGTTTTGTTCCATCCACAGTTTGGTACATTTTCTTGTGCTCAAAATACTGGCATTCCTGAGGAGGAACGATTTTCCTCTTCTTTGTCTTCTATTTGGCGAAAATCCAAAATAACCTGAAAAAGATGGGCAACAGGTATAAGCGTGCGGCTGACAGGAGATGTATGAGTGGTCCGGACCTGAGAGTGGGTGATTCTGTGTGGTTGTCTAGAAGAAACATTAAACTTAAGGTACCTTCTTGGAAGTTAGGCCCAAGATTTATTGGTCCATATAAGATCACTGCCATTGTTAACCCTGTAGCCTTCCGTCTTGAACTTCCTCAGGCATTGAAAATCCATAACGTCTTTCATAAATCGTTGCTAAAGAAATGTGTCGAACCTGTTGAGCCGTCCTCCTTGCCTCCCCGCTCCTGTTATGGTGGACGGCAATTAAGAAATTAAGATCAGCAGGATTGTGGCCTCCAGAGTTCACCGGAGATCCCTCCAGTATCTCGTTCATTGGAGAGGGTACGGACCAGAGGAGAGGATGTGGGTTCCAGCGCCCAATGTTAATGCTAGTCGTCTGGTGAGAGCATTCCACAGAGCTAATCCTGATAAGGTCGGTCCTGGGTGCCCGCAGGTCACCCATAGAAGGGTGGGGGGTACTGTCACATCTGTGACAGGTCTCAGAAGGTCTGAAAGATTATCTACACATTAGTGATCTGACAGCCTCTTTCGGTTTCACTTTGTCTATGTGTTGCTGGTATGTCCACACCTCCTATTCAAGTGTGGATCATGTGACCTTTACCTCGCCCTATTTAGTCTGACTTTTCCCATCACTTCTTGCTTGGGATAGCTTCATTTGGTCTTGGAAGAGCTGGAGTGTGGTTTGTGTTGAAGTCCTGTTCATCCATCATCCTCTGAAGTTAAGTGTTCTGCTTGTTGTGTTTTGTTTCCCCCCCCCCCTCTGGTTGTTTACTAGATCTCAGTGAGACGCTAGTTCCTTCACCAGGGAAGGAAGGGGTGGTCTCTGCCCTGTCATTATCTTTAGGGCATCTAAGGGTCACCAGGCTTTTCTAGGTTTCTGTGTATGGGTATCTCTACCATCAAGAGGTGCCCATACGGATAGAAGTTAGGGCCAGGAGCAGGGTTTTATAGGTGGTGACCCTTTTCCTTCCCTAGCGGTGAGGCCTAGTGTCTTTCCCCTTTCTTCTTGTTGTCTTTTGGTGTTCTCCCCTACTACATCCGTGACAGGTATGGGCCAGGACACTCAATCATCTAAGTTGGAGGTGGAGCTAGAAAGAAGCAGCTCTTTGGGCACACTAGCCAGAATAGCAAGTTATATGCTTACGCAGTGAAAGGTGTATCATTGACATCAAACAATCTGATGTTTACTGAACATCCATGCTTTTAGACCCTCGTTTTCAAAGCAATACAGGTGAATGTTTTCCTCCATCCAAAACAGAGGCCAAATAACATTATTACCAGGAAACACTGTGTATGCAGCTTGCTGCAGCTTTCGGCGGGAAGGCGCCTGCCTATCTTGGAACTGAACCCGAGTTCGGTAGAAGTTTTTTTTACATTAGAAATTGATTTCTAAAGTTATTACCCGACTTCGGCTCATAGGAGCCAATACAATCTAATACTGTATGAAGCGCTCACTCTGTACAGTATTCTATTGAAGTTTTATGTGAATCGACTTTGGCTGTTTCATCCGAAGTCGATTTGCTCATCCATAACCGCCACTATTAACAAAAAGCATCTGCGACTACTACCACTACCACCACTACTACCACATTACTATTACTACTATTGCAACTACTACCCATAGACAGCAGACCTATTGCCTTGTATGTTCCATGCTATGCTGCTTCTGCAGCCGCCACTATTGCGGCTATTAATATCCTTCCCTTTCCATATCAACACTGCACTGCTGAAATTAAAATGGGGAATTTTATAGGCTCTTTTGCTACAAGCCACTTTTACTTTTGACCATTTACACTTATGTGTGTTTTATGGGCAGGCATTCTGACCATTTCAAGGCATTATTTTTGAATGCTTTTTTCCCCAACAAGCCACTGTTTTTAAAAATCATCTGCCCCTGATAAAGGACAATTTTTGGAAGCTTTGGAATATGAAAAAGCACAACACATGTTACAGCACAGTGTGTTTTTAAACACACATGGAGTCATTTATCAAACTGGTGTAAAGTAGAGCAGCCTTAGTTGCCCATAGCAACCAATTAGATCCCACCTTTCATTTTCCAAAAGATCTGTGAAAAATTAAAGGTGGAATCTGATTGGTTGCTATGGGCAAATAAGCCAGTTCTACTTTACACCATTTTGATAAATCTCCCCCACAGTTTGTAAACACCGTCAAACATGCATTTACCTATAGCTATGTACAGTACAGACCAAAAGTTTGGACACACCTCATTCAAAGAGTTTTCTTTATTTTCATGACTATGACGGCATCAAAACTATGAATTAACACATGTGGAATTATATATATAACAAACAAGTGTGAAACAACTGAAAATATGTCATATTCTAGGTTCTTCAAAGTAGCCACCTTTTGCTTTGATTACTGCTTTGCACACTCTTGCCATTCTCTTGATGAGCTTCAAGAGGTAGTCCACTGAAATGGTCTTCCAACAGTCTTGAAGGAGTTCCCAGAGATGCTTAGTAGGGATGAGCGAACCCGAACTGTATAGTTCGGGTTCGTACCGAATTTTGGGGTGTCCGTGACACGGACCCGAACCCGAACATTTTCGTAAAAGTCTGGGTTCGAGTTCGGTGTTCGGCGCATTCTTGGTGCTTTTTGAAAGGCTGCAAAGCAGCCAATCAACAAGCATCATACTACTTGGCCCAAGAGGCCATCACAGCCATGCCTACTATTGGCATGGCTGTGATTGGCCAGTGCACCATGTGACCCAGCCTCTATTTAAGCTGGAGTCACGTAGCGCCGCACGTCACTCTGCTATGATCAGTATAGGGAGAGGTTGCAGCTGCGACGTTAGGGCGAGATTAGGCAGATTAACTCCTCCAAAAGACTTCATTCTGTGATCGATCTGCAGCTGTGGATCATTGAAGTGCTATTATTGACTTGCTCACTTTTTTGAGGCTGCCCAGAGCGTTTTTAGATCACTTTTTTTCTGGAGTGATCGGCGGCCATTTTGTGACTTGTGGTGCGCCAGCACGAGCTATCACCAAGTGTATTTAACCATCGATAGTGTGGTTATTTTTTGGCCATATACTACATCAGCTGCAGGCTGAGCCTGTGTCACCCAAGTGCATTTAACCATCAACAGTCTGATTATTTTTTGGCCATATACTACATCAGCTGCAGGCTGAGCCTGTGTCACCGAAGTGCATTTAACCATCAACAGTCTGGTTATTTTTTGGCCATATATTACATCAGAGGCAAGTTGAGCCTGTCACCCAGCGCCTAAAAAATAGACCTGACATTTCTATTCAACCAAATCTGCACAGTTTTAGCTGGTCAAGTTATTTGTAGTGACCGTAAAAGCAGACTTTTTGTTCTGGGTAGAAAAAGCATTCCCAAATTTGCCATTCTGAAAATAACTAGTTTGTGGTATTTCAGGCCTACTTGAAATCTATCCCAAAAAGAAAATCTTACATTGAAGTTATTGATAGTATCATTCAGAAAAACCTAAGACACACGCTAGCGTGCTGATAGAAGTGTCATTCTGTGATTAAACCTATAACTGTCACACAGCGCAAAAAAAAACAGGTCTCACATCTTTATTCAACCAAATCTGCACAGTTTTAGCTGGTCAAGTTATTTGTAGTGACCGTCAAAGCAGACTTTTTGTTCTGGGTTGAAAAAGCATTCCCAAATTTGCCATTCTGAAAATAACTAGTTTGTGGTATTTCAGGCCTACTTGAAATCTATCCCAAAAAGAAAATCTTACATTGAAGTTATTGATAGTATCATTCAGAAAAACCTAAGACACACGCTAGCGTGCTGATAGAAGTGTCATTCTGTGATTAAACCTATAACTGTCACACAGCGCAAAAAAAAACAGGTCTCACATCTCTATTCAACCAAATCTGCACAGTTTTAGCTGGTCAAGTTATTTGTAGTGACCGTCAAAGCAGACTTTTTTTTCTGGGTTGAAAAACCATTCCCAAATTTGCCATTCTGAAAATAACTAGTTTGTGGTATTTCAGGCCTACTTGAAATCTATCCCAAAAAGAAAATCTTACATTGAAGTTATTGATAGTATCATTCAGAAAAACCTAAGACACACGCTAGCGTGCTGATAGAAGTGTCATTCTGTGATTAAACCTATAACTGTCACACAGCGCAAAAAAAAACAGGTCTCACATCTCTATTCAACCAAATCTGCACAGTTTTAGCTGGTCAAGTTATTTGTAGTGACCGTCAAAGCAGACTTTTTGTTCTGGGTTGAAAAAGCATTCCCAAATTTGCCATTCTGAAAATAACTAGTTTGTGGTATTTCAGGCCTACTTGAAATCTATCCCAAAAAGAAAATCTTACATTGAAGTTATTGATAGTATCATTCAGAAAAACCTAAGACACACGCTAGCGTGCTGATAGAAGTGTCATTCTGTGATTAAACCTATAACTGTCACACAGCGCAAAAAAAAACAGGTCTCACATCTCTATTCAACCAAATCTGCACAGTTTTAGCTGGTCAAGTTATTTGTAGTGACCGTCAAAGCAGACTTTTTGTTCTGGGTTGAAAAAGCATTCCCAAATTTGCCATTCTGAAAATAACTAGTTTGTGGTATTTCAGGCCTACTTGAAATCTATCCCAAAAAGAAAATCTTACATTAAAGTTATTGATAGTATCATTCAGAAAAACCTAAGACACACGCTAGCGTGCTGATAGAAGTGTCATTCTGTGATTAAACCTATAACTGTCACACAGCGCAAAAAAAAAACAGGTCTCACATCTCTATTCAACCAAATCTGCACAGTTTTAGCTGGTCAAGTTATTTGTAGTGACCGTAAAAGCAGACTTTTTGTTCTAGGTTGAAAAAGCATTCCCAAATTTGCCATTCTCAAAATTGTGGTGAACGGGAACAATGAGGAAAACATCTAATAAGGGACGCGGACGTGGACATGGTCGTGGTGGTGTTAGTGGACCCTCTGGTGCTGGGAGAGGACATGGCCGTTCTGCCACAGCCACACGTCCTAGTGAACCAACTACCTCAGGTCCCAGTAGCCACCAGAATTTACAGCGATATTTGGTGGGGCCCAATGCCGTTCTAAGGATGGTAAGGCCTGAGCAGGTACAGGCATTAGTCAATTGGGTGGCCGACAGTGGATCCAGCACGTTCACATTATCTCCCACTCAGTCTTCTGCAGAAAGCGCACAGATGGCGCATGAAAACCAAGCCATCGGTCTGTCACATCACCCCCATGCATATCAGGGAAACTGTCTGAGCCTCAAGTTATGCAGCAGTCTCTTATGCTGTTTGAAGACTCTGCTGCCAGGGTTTCCCAAGGGCATCCACCTAGCCCTTCCCCAGGGGTGGAAGAGATAGAATGCACTAACGCACAACCACTTATTTTTCCTGATGATGAGGACATGGGAATACCACCTCAGCACGTCTCTGATGATGACGAAACACAGGTGCCAACTGCTGCGTCTTTCTGCAGTGTGCAGACTGAACAGGAGGTCAGGGATCAAGACTGGGTGGAAGACGATGCAGGGGACGATGAGGTCCTAGACCCCACATGGAATGAAGGTCGTGCCACTGACTTTCACAGTTCGGAGGAAGAGGCAGTGGTGAGACCGAGCAAACAGCGTAGCAAAAGAGGGAGCAGTGGGAAAAATCAGAACACCCGCCGCCAAGAGACTCCGCCTGCTACTGACCGCCGCCATCTGGGACCGAGCACCCCAAAGGCAGCTTCAAGGAGTTCCCTGGCATGGCACTTCTTCAAACAATGTGCTGACGACAAGACCCGAGTGGTTTGCACGCTGTGCCATCAGAGCCTGAAGCGAGGCATTAACGTTCTGAACCTTAGCACAACCTGCATGACCAGGCACCTGCATGCAAAGCATGAACTGCAGTGGAGTAAACACCTTAAAAACAAGGAAGTCACTCAGGCTCCCCCTGCTACATCTTCTGCTGCTGCCGCCTCGGCCTCTTCTGCTGCTGCTGCCGCCGCCTCGGCCTCTTCCTCCGCCTCTGGAGGAACGTTGGCACCTGCCGCCCAGCAAACATGGGATGTACCACCAACACCACCACCTGCGTCACCAAGCATCTCAACCATGTCACACGGCAGCGTTCAGCTCTCCATCTCACAAACATTTGAGAGAAAGCGTAAATTCTCAGCTAGCCACCCTCGATCCCTGGCCCTGAATGCCAGCATTTCTAAACTACTGGCCTATGAAATGCTGTCATTTAGGCTGGTGGACACACACAGCTTCAAACAGCTCATGTCACTTGCTGTCCCACAGTATGTTGTTCCCAGCCGCCACTACTTCTCTAAGAGAGCCGTGCCTTCCCTGCACAAACAAGTGTCCGATAAAATCAAGTGTGCACTGCGCAACGCCATCTGTGGCAAGGTCCACCTAACCACAGATACGTGGACCAGTAAGCACGGCCAGGGACGCTATATCTCCCTTACTGCACACTGGGTAAATGTAGAGGCGGCTGGGCCCCAGGCGGAGAGCTATTTGGCGCACGTCCTTCCGCCGCCAAGGATCGCAGGGCAACATTCTTTGCCTCCTGTCTCCTCCTCCTCCTACTCAGATTCCTCCTCCTCTTCTTCCACCTGCTCATCCAGTCAGCCACACACCTTCACCACCAACTTCAGCACAGCACGGGGTAAACGTCAGCAGGCCATTCTGAAACTCATATGTTTGGGGGACAGGCCCCACACCGCACAGGAGTTGTGGCGGGGTATAGAACAACAGACCGACGAGTGGTTGCTGCCGGTGAGCCTCAAGCCCGGCCTGGTGGTGTGCGATAATGGGCGAAATCTCGTTGCAGCTCTGGGACTAGCCGGTTTGACGCACATCCCTTGCCTGGCGCATGTGCTGAATTTGGTGGTACAGAAGTTCATTCGCAACTACCCCGACATGTCAGAGCTGCTGCATAAAGTGCGGGCCGTCTGTTCGCGCTTCCGGCGTTCACACCCTGCCGCTGATCGCCTGTCTGCGCTACAGCGTAACTTCGGCCTTCCCGCTCACCGCCTCATATGCGACGTGCCCACCAGGTGGAACTCCACCTTGCATATGCTGGACAGACTGTGCGAGCAGCAGCAGGCCATAGTGAAGTTTCAGCTGCTGCACGCACGGATCAGTCGCACTGCGGATCAGACCCACTTCACCACCAATGACTGGGCCTCCATGCGAGACCTGTGTGCCCTGTTGCGCTGTTTCGAGTACTCCACCAACATGGCCAGTGGCGATGACGCCGTTATCAGCGTTACAATACCACTTCTATGTCTCCTTGAGAAAACACTTAGGGCGATGATGGAAGAGGAGGTGGCCCAGGAGGAAGAGGAGGAAGAGGGGTCATTTTTAGCACTTTCAGGCCAGTCTCTTCAAAGTGACTCAGAGGGAGGTTTTTTGCAACACCAGAGGCCAGGTACAAATGTGGCCAGACAGGGCCCACTACTGGAGGACGAGGAGGACGAGGATGAGGAGGAGGTGGAGGAGGATGAGGATGAAGCATGTTCACAGCGGGGTGGCACCCAAAGCAGCTCGGGCCCATCACTGGTGCGTGGCTGGGTGGAAACACAGGACGATGACGATACGCCTCCCACAGAGGACAGCTTGTCCTTACCTCTGGCCAGCCTGGCACACATGAGCGACTACATGCTGCAGTGCCTGCGAAACGACAGCAGAGTTGCCCACATTTTAACGTGTGCAGACTACTGGGTTGCCACCCTGCTGGATCCCCGGTACAAAGACAATGTGCCCACCTTACTTCCTACACTGGAGCGTGATAGGAAGATGCGCGAGTACAAGCGCACGTTGGTAGACGCGCTACTGAGAGCATTCCCAAATGTCACAGGGGAACCAGTGGAAGCCCAAGGCGAAGGCAGAGGAGGAGCAAGAGGTCGCCAACGCAGCTGTGTCACGGCCAGCTCCTCTGAGGGCAGGGTTAGCATGGCAGAGATGTGGAAAAGTTTTGTCACCACGCCACAGCTAACTGCACCACCTCCTGATACGGAACGTGTTAGCAGGAGGCAACATTTCACTAACATGGTGGAACAGTACCTGTGCACACCCCTCCACGTACTGACTGATGGTTCGGCCCCATTCAACTTCTGGGTCTCCAAATTGTCCACGTGGCCAGAGCTAGCCTTTTATGCCTTGGAGGTGCTGGCCTGCCCGGCGGCCAGCGTTTTGTCTGAACGTGTATTCAGCACGGCAGGGGGCGTCATTACGGACAAACGCAGCCGCCTGTCTACAGCCAATGTGGACAAGCTGACGTTCATAAAAATGAACCAGGCATGGATCCCACAGGACCTGTCCATCCCTTGTGCAGATTAGATATTAACTACCTCCCCTTAACAATATATTATTCTACTCCAGGGCACTTCCTCATTCAATACTATTTTTAATTTCATTTTACCATTATATTGTGGGGCAACCCAAAGTTGAATGAACCTCTCCTCTGTCTGGGTGCCGGGGCCTAAATGTGTGACAGTGGCCTGTTCCAATGGTGGGTGACGTGAAGCCTGATTCTCTGCTATGACATTAAGACAGATTCTGTGCTGACATAAGGCCAGATTCTCTGTTACGGGACCTCTCTCCTCTGCCTGGGTGCCTGGGCCTAAATGTGTGACAGTGGCCTGTTCCAGTGGTGGGTGACGTGATGCCTGATTCTCTGCTATGACATGAAGACAGATTCTGTGCTGACATAAGGCTAGATTCTCTGTTACAGGACCTCTCTCCTCTGTCTGGGTGCCGGGGCCTAAATGTGTGACAGTGGCCTGTTCCAGTGGTGGGTGACGTGAAGCTTGATTCTCTGCTATGACATGAAGACAGATTCTGCGCTGACATAAGGCCAGATTCTCTGTTACGGGACCGCTCTCCTCTGTCTGGGTGCCGGGGCCTAAATGTGTGACAGTGGCCTGTTCCAGTGGTGGGTGACGTGAAGCCTGATTCTCTGCTATGACATGAATACAGATTCTGCGCTGACATAAGGCCAGATTCTCTGTTACGGGACCTCTCTCCTCTGCCTGGGTGCCTGGGCCTAAATGTGTGACAGTGGCCTGTTCCAGTGGTGGCTGACGTGAAGCCTGATTCTCTGCTATGACATGAATACAGATTCTGCGCTGACATAAGGCCAGATTCTCTGTTACGGGACCTCTCTCCTCTGCCTGGGTGCCTGGGCCTAAATGTGTGACAGTGGCCTGTTCCAGTGGTGGCTGACGTGAAGCCTGATTCTCTGCTATGACATGAAGACAGATTCTGCGCTGACATAAGGCCAGATTCTCTGTTACGGGACCGCTCTCCTCTGTCTGGGTGCCGGGGCCTAAATGTGTGACAGTGGCCTGTTCCAGTGGTGGGTGACGTGATGCCTGATTCTCTGCTATGACATGAAGACAGATTCTGCGCTGACATAAGGCCAGATTCTCTGTTACGGGACCTCTCTCCTCTGCCTGGGTGCCTGGGCCTAAATGTGTGACAGTGGCCTGTTCCAGTGGTGGGTGACGTGAAGCCTGATTCTCTGCTATGACATTAAGACAGATTCTGTGCTGACATAAGGCCAGATTCTCTGTTACGGGACCTCTCTCCTCTGCCTGGGTGCCTGGGCCTAAATGTGTGACAGTGGCCTGTTCCAGTGGTGGGTGACGTGATGCCTGATTCTCTGCTATGACATGAAGACAGATTCTGTGCTGACATAAGGCTAGATTCTCTGTTACAGGACCTCTCTCCTCTGTCTGGGTGCCGGGGCCTAAATGTGTGACAGTGGCCTGTTCCAGTGGTGGGTGACGTGAAGCTTGATTCTCTACTATGACATGAAGACAGATTCTGCGCTGACATAAGGCCAGATTCTCTGTTACGGGACCGCTCTCCTCTGTCTGGGTGCCGGGGCTAAATGTGTGACAGTGGCCTGTTCCAGTGGTGGGTGACGTGAAGCCTGATTCTCTGCTATGACATGAAGACTGATTCTGCGCTGACATGAAGCCAGATTCTCTGCTATAGCATGAAGAGACTGATTCTCTGCTGATATGAAGCCAGATTCTTTGCTATGGCATGAAGAGACTGATTCTCTGCTGACGTGAAGCCAGATTCTCTGCTATGGGACCTCTGTCCAATTGATATTGGTTCATTTTAATTTTTTTTATTTTAATTTTAATTCATTTTCCTATCCACATTTGTTTGCAGGGGATTTACCTACATGTTGCTGCCTTTTGCAGCCCTCTAGCTCTTTCCTGGGCTGTTTTACAGCCTTTTTAGTGCCCAAAAGTTCGGGTCCCCATTGACTTCAATGGGGTTCGGGTTCGGGACGAAGTTCGGGTCGCTCAACTCTAATGCTTAGCACTTGTTGGCCCTTTTGCCTTCACTCTGCGGTCCAGCTCACCCCAAACAATCTCGATTGGGTTCAGGTCCGGTGACTGTGGAGGCCAGGTCATCTGGCGCAGCACCCCATCACTCTCCTTCATGGTCAAATAGCCCTTACTTTCAAACTTTTCCCAATTTTTCGGCTGACTGACTGACCTTCATTTCCTCAAGTAATGATGGCCACTAGTTTTTCTTTACTTAGCTGCTTTTTTCTTGCCATAATACAAATTCTAACAGTCTATTCAGTAGGACTATCAGCTGTGTATCCACCTGACTTCTCCTCAACGCCACTGATGGTCCCAACCCCATTTATAAGGCAAGGAATCCCACATATTAAACCTGACAGGGCACACCTGTGAAGTGAAAACCATTTCAGGGGACTACCTCTTGAAGCTCATCAAGAGAATGCCAAGAGTGTGCAAAGCAGTAATCAAAGCAAAAGGTGGCTACTTTGAAGAACCTAGAATATTACATATTTTCAGTTGTTTCACACTTGTTCGCTATGTATATAATTCCACATGTGGTAATTCATAGTTTTGATGCCTTCAGTGTGAATCTACAATTTTCATAGTCATGAAAATAAAGAAAACTCTTTGAATGAGAAGGTGTGTCCAAACTTTTGATCTGTACTGTATGTCGGTTGCACTCATTGCATTCAAGATCTTGGGGAGGGAAAAGAAAAAAGTCATAAAAAATAAACAAAAATAGATAACAAGTTTTCCTAAAAATTCTGAGTCCTAGGATACTAGAGTTACTTATATACCAATTGGTGCAGCCCGAGTCGATTCAGGTAAGGTAAAACTAAAAGTGTATTAAAAAGTTGCTTATTTCTACAGGCATATTTTGTATAGAGAGTCTTAGATAACAAAAAAGGAATTATTGTCAGACAACTGGCCTATCCACATAGTCATTAGATGGTGTACCTGATCATTGAGAATATATTGGATTCCCTGTAAGACTTATCAGAAACCATATAAAAAATAATGATATTATATTGGTTAAGCAAACTGTAGTCCTAAGGAAGTGTACATATAATTTTATTAATGTCAGTCATATTTTCGTGATTCTGGATTACAAGTACTAATGAAATCTTGGACAATGTTAAAATTTCGGCGACAATGAGGCATGATAATCATTGCATTAATATTAGCCTTTATGGCTTCACAATAGTCATTATTTATTTGACAGTTGCAAAGCATTAGGGAAGAATGCTCAATAAAACATTTTGTCACAATGACTGATCACATTCTTTGAGCTTCAATGGGCGCAATAAAATGCAGTACAAAAGGAAAATATCTTATATGAATATACAGAATAATACATAATTTAAAATAATACAATTTTATCACTATTTCTTACATTCAATAATTAACTTCAAAAGGAACAATGACAGGATTCCACAATGACAAAACTTATGTTTATAAGTGCAACTGTAATGTTATTGTGAAAAATACCAAAGTCATAATGCGAATAATACAATATATAAATTACAGGGCTTTTCTGATTGGTCGGGGTCCGACTCTCAGCACACCTGCGGATCAGCTGGTTGAAAAGGCCGTGGCGATTTGGTGGGAACTGCGGCAGTTGACATCACATTCAAGGCCGGCCTTAGGTTACATGGCTCCCTGTGCGAGAAGTCTTTTTGGCAACATACCTCCACAACTATGCACCATGCACGACCACCCCTCAGTTCACCATTATGGGACTTTCAAAATAGCTGATCACTGGTTATTTTCAAAAGTTCCATAGCAGAGAATGAAGAGGACACTGTGCATGCAAAGAAGTAGTGGTGCCATATCAAGCTCATTACATGAATACAGCACCAGAACCAAGCTCATTACATGAATACAGCACCAGAACCAAGCTCATTACATGAATACAACACCAGAACCAAGCTCATTACATGAATACAGCACCAGAACCAAGATCATTACATAAATGCCACACCAGAACTAAGCTGGTTTGAAAAATACAGCACCAGAACCTTATGACATAAATACAGCACCAGGACCAAGCTCATCACATGAATACAGCACCAGGAAGAAGCTGATAACATGAATACAGCACCAGGACCAAGCTCATTACATGTATACAGCACCAAAACCCCAGGACCAAAGTCATTACATGAATATAGCACCAGAACCAAGCTGATTTGACAAATACTGCATCAGAACCTTATGACATAAATACAGCACCAGGACCAAGCTCATCACATAAATACAGCATCAGAACCAAGCAAGGAACATGAATAAAGCACTGAACCAAGTTAATTTCCTAATTATAGAACCAAACATGAAACATAAAGACAGCACCACAACCAAGCTCATCAGATGAATACAGCACCAGAACCAAGCTCATTACATAAATGCCACACCATAACCAAGCTGATTTGACAAATACAGCATCAGAACCAAGCTCAATACATAAATACAGCACCAAAACCTTATGACATAAATACAGCACCAGGACCAAGCTCGGAACCAATACAGCATCGGAACCAATCAAGGAACATAAATAATGCACTGAACATAGCTCATTTCCTAATTATAGAACCAAACATGGAACATAAATACAGCACCACAACCAAGCTCCTTACATACATAAATACTGCACCAGAACAAATACAGTGTATATATACAGTACCAGCTCAAAAACGGCTCAATACAAATACCATTTGCATATTCAGGTATTTTCCTGTATGTGAAACTACAGGTCCCAGCATGGCCTGACCAGGTGTAAAGGTATGCTGGGAGTGGTAGATTCACAAAAGAGAATGCTACCACGTACCACCCATTATCACACTGTAAATCATACAAGTGACTAAAGCACTGATCATACACTGTCAGAGACGGAATAAACAATTGCATTTAGTGACTTACAGGTGACATTTCCACCTGAGTTCTTCTCTTTCCTCATCTTTCCATCCAGTTCAGACACCATGATGACTTCTCCCTGCCACAACTTGTCTCTGCAGAGTTTTTCCACTGAGATGTCTTTAGCTTATTGCTTTACCAACACATCGGCAACCTATATACTAACACAAAATCATCTTACTGCCCCATACTGTACCCTCAATATAATAGCAGCATAATCTGTGCTCCCAAATACAGTCATGTCACATGCTATTCCCCCTAAAAATAAAGCACCAATGGTAGTGCCACACACTTTGTGTCCCATGTATATATAGCCTCATGCTCTGTGTCCACTCTATATAGTGTCCCCTTTATAGGATCTATGCCCCCTTTATATAGTGCCTCGTACTCTTTGGTGCCTCATGTTCTGCGCCCTCTTATAGTGTGCCTTGTGTTCTTGCCCCCTATAGCATGCTATAACCACTTCTGCACAGGCCTGCATCTGCAGAACGTTACCACCGGCATCAGAAAAAAAACTCCAAATAGAGCAGCAGGGACCTACTGGTTACCTGCCCCACCATTTGGCACTTTTTTGGGATGTAAGGGCACAAAAACATTCCACCATATTCAATGTTCTGCAGATTCAAGCCCGTCCAGAAGATGCCAAACAGACATCTGCAGAATGTTGCAGCTGCAGCATGTGCCTGCCCTTTCACAGTAGTTATGCCCACTTAGTGCTCCCTTATAGTAAGAATGCAATGCTAGTGCCTTCACACAATAGAATGCCCCTTAAGGGACCCCTCAGAGTAGAATGCCCCCTTTGTGTCCCTGAAAAGTAGTTATGTTCCCTTAGTGCCCCACAAAGCAATTATTCCCCATAGTACCCCCACACAGTATTTACACCCCTTTTGTGCCTACACACAGTAATTATGTCCACATAGTTCCCCCATGCACTAGTTATGTCCCCATGGTGTCAGCTCATAGTAGGTATGCCTCATTAGTTCCCCAATACAGTAGTTAAGCACTTTACTCCCTAAAGAGTAAAATGCCTCCTTAGTGTCCCTAAACAGTGAAAGGCCCCCTTGGTGCCCTCGAGTAGTGAGTCCACTTTTTGCTCCCATCTGATAGCACTGCCCCCTCTGTGTCCACAATCTAGTAGTTCTGTCCTCCTTGTGCCCCATCCAGTACAGCTGCCCTCTTAGTACCCCTAATACAGTAGTTTTGCCCTCTTTGTGACCACAACCAGTAGTTCTGTCCCTTAGTACCCCCATCCAGTAGTGTTGCCCCTTAGTGCCCCATTCAGTAGTTCTGCTCCTTTAGTGCCCCATCCATTAGTGCTGCCCCTTCTACTAGTGCTGCCCTCTTAGTGCCCCCATCCAGTAGTTCTACTCCTTTAGTGCCCCATCCAGTAGTGCTGCCCTGTTCCAGTAGTGCTGCCCTCTTAGTGCCCCCATCCAGTAGTTCTGCCACCTTAGTGCCCCATCCAGTAGTTTCCTTCTTAGTGCCCCCATCCAGTAGTTTTGACATTTTAGTGCTCCTATCCAATAGTAATGTCCTCTTTGTGCCCCTAATCCAGTAGCTCTACCCTCCTAGTGCCCCATCCATTAGAGCTGCCCCCTAAACCAGTAGTTCTGCCCCTTTAGTGCCCATACAGTAGTGCTGCCATCTTAGTGCCCCCAATCCAGTAGTCCTGCTCCCTTAGTGCCCCATACAGTAGTGTCTCCCCCTTAGTGCCCACATCAGTAGTTCTAACCCCTTTAGTGCCCCCATCCAATAGTGCTGCGCTCTTAGTGCCCCAAATCCAGTAGTGCTGCCCCCTTAGTGCCCCATCCAGTAGTGTTTCCCTCTTAGTGCCTCCTTCCAGTAGTGCTGCCCTCTTCCAGTAGTGCTGCCCACTTAGTTCCCCGAATCCAGTAGTCCTCCCCCCTTAGTGCCCCATCCTGTAGTTTTCCCTCTTAGTGCCCTCTTCCAGTAGTGCTGTCTTCTTCCAGGAGTGCTGCCCACTTAGTGCCCCCAATCCAGTAGTCCTGCCCCCTTAGTGCCCCATCCAGTAGTGTTTCCCTTTTATTGCCCTTTTCCAGTAGTGCTGCCCTCTTAGTTCCCCCATCCAGTAGTTCTGCCACCTTAGTGCCCCATCCAGTAGTTCCTCCCTTAGTGCCCCATCAAGTAGTTTTGACCCCTTAGTGCTCCCATCTAATAATGCTGTCCCCTCTGTGCCCCCAATCCAGTAGTTCTGCCCCTTTAGTGCCCCATCCAGTAGTGTTGCCCCCTTCCAGTAGTGCTGCCCTCTTACTGCCCTCAATCCAATAGTCCTGCCCCCTTAGTGCCCCATCCAGTAATGTCTCCCCCTTAGTGCCCACATACAGTGGTTCTGACCCCTTAGTGCCCCCATCCAATAGTGCTGCCTTCTTAGTGCCCCCAATCCAGTAGTCTTGCCCCCTTAGTCCCCATCCAGTAGTGTTTTACTCTTAGTGCCCCCATCCAGTAGTTCTGACAACTTAGTGCTTCAACCCAATAGTGCTGCCCTCTTAGTGCCCCTAGTCCTGTAGTTTTGACCCCTTAGTGCCCGCATCCAAATCAATTCATCATTAATTATTCCTGTCATGTTTCTCACTGTTATGAAATTATGAACTATGCACATTTTACCCCCAAACCTACTGACTCTGTGAGCGTCTGTCTATAATTATTGACCCAGGCAGCCAGGGCCTAAACCAGACAAGGCTGGCTGATGACTTGCCTCTCCTAACTAATGGCGGCACTGGTGGGTCAGTGAGTTTGACACGTGACCTGCCGGTGACATCACTCGAGGGGTGGGGAATGGGATAACATAAAGAGATCAGGGAGGCAGCTGCCTGACTGGTGATAGCAGCATCCTAACTCCCGCCCTAGTTGAGCAGCCCACAGGCCAGAAGAGTCTGTCAGGCTCAGTAAGTAGAAGTAGCTGGCTTGGAGGCCGCTTCAGACTATTGAGCGCAACCAGCAGGGATCGCGATGCGCAGGATATCCCTTCCTCCCCCCCCCGTCTTCACTGACAGCAGCGCACTGTGCGTTGATCACAGCAGCAGCAGATTTAGTTTTCCATTTTCTAGTGCTGCTACTGCTGATTATTTTATGGCAAAACTGCGCCCCTTTTTCTTGCTGGAGTGATGCGCCCTGTGCAGTTGCACACCCCAAAGGCCAACCCTGATCACATTCATTGGTCACATGGCCTTGTTCTAGCTTAGTCTATTTGAATAGGCCTTGGCTACAATACCAAGCATAGCCGCTATACAATGTATGGCATGGTTTTTGGTCAACTTTTAGGAGGCCACAGCACTTACTGGAGTGTCATGGCCTCTTGAAACGGCTGATCTGTTGGGTACCAGGTGTTGGACCCCCACCGATCAGATATTGATGACCTATTCTGTGGATAAGTCATCAATATAGGAGTCCTGGAAAAGCCCTTTAAAAAAATATGATAGTTTTAATTTTGTTGCTCTAGCAGACGAAATGAAACCTTAGACAGTTGACAATTTTTTTTGGTACAAGGTAAATTAGGATGGCACTGACATGAGCCCACTTCGGAAGCCAAACAAATAGAAGGTGTTGCGGACTGGCACTCAGTGGGACCATGAACTTTATACACAGGGGCTATGGAGCTATTGTATCAGGAAAGCAGAGCTGTGGCTAATTACCTCATGCAGTAAAGCTAGGAGTGTTTCTGGTCACTTATCTACCGTGAATCCTTTGATGATATTACTGCTGAGAAAAGAAGTAGAGCTGATAAAAAAGTTTGATTAGGTAAAACATTTGGAAATTGGTTGTAGGTGTTCTCTGTGATTACATGTGTAAATATGGAAATGAACCCTGACTGGGTTCAATTTTATTTACCTACTTACTACAGATGTAGTAGAGTTAACACACATGCTTTATGAGATGTGTTATCTAAACTAAATGCGTTAAGCAAACACCTTCTATTGCTTTTCAATGGCTTTTGTTTTAAGATAACACGATGAGTTAAGAAATTTGAGTTAAGAGTTTGTGTGTTAACCCTGCTACATCTGTATTTATTCACTATACATACTGCATGGGGGGCAGCCAGTTGAAGGTATGAGGAATTCAAGAGTCATTTTTCTTGAGGTCTGAAGACACCTATACAAAAAAGGGCCAAAACAAAAATGTAATTTAAGAAGTACAAACCTAAACTGTATAACACCGATAAATAACAACCTAGCACACTGCTTCAAAGTAATATGAAAAGTGTTCTTTATTAAATATACATAATTAAAAGAAACAAATACATGATATCAACAATCAAAACCACATGAAGACGCGAAGGTGCATCAATTCTGATCAGCCTCGTGGTATTAAATCTATAAATTAAATTAATATCACGAGGCTGACCAGGATGGATGCGCCTTCATGTGGTTTTTATTGTCAATATCATGTATTTGTTTCTTTTAATTATGTATATTTAATAAAGAATACTTTTTATATAATTTTGAAGCAGTGAGCTAGGTTGTTATTTATAGGTGTTAGGCCTCTTTCACACTTGCGTTGTCCAGATCCGGCGTGTACTCCACTTGCCGGAATTACACGCCGGATCCGGAAAAACGCAAGTGTACTGAAAGCATTTGAAGACGGATCCGTCTTCAAAATGCGTTCAGTGTTACTATGGCACCCAGGACGCTATTAAAGTCCTGGTTGCCATAGTAGGAGCGGGGAGCGGGGGAGCGGTATACTTACAGTCCGTGCGGCTCCCGGGGCGCTCCAGAATGACGTCAGAGCGCCCCATGCGCATGGATGACCTGTCCATGCGATCACGTGATCCATGCGCTTGTGGCGCCCTGACGTCACTCTGGAGCGCCCCGGGAGCCGCACGGACGGTAAGTATACTGCTCCCCCACTCCCCACTACACTTTACCATGGCAAACAGGACTTTAGTGTCCCGGCAGCCATGGTAACCATTCAGAAAAAGCTAAAAGTCGGATGCGGCAATGCGCCGAAACAACGTTTAGCTTAAGGCCGGATCCGGATCAATGCCTTTCAATGGGCATTAATTCCGGATCCGGCCTTGCTGCGGTATTTTCTCCGGCCAAAAAACGTTCCGTTCCGGAACTGAAGACATCCTGATGCATCCTGAACGGATTTCACTCCATTCAGAATGCATTGGGATAATCCTGATCAGGATTCTTCCTGCATAGAGCCCCGACGACGGAACTCTATGTCGGAAGAAAAGAACGCAGGTGTGAAAGAGCCCTTATACATACTTTGTTTACTGAGTCTTTTGTGCTATCCACACAGTGGTCTTGTCCAAAAATGGCTGCTGATAGAGGGACATGTGACCAGGCAAATCCCCTCCATGTGGTGTCTCCTCCATTCAGATACACTGCCCCCACCATATGCACTTGTTCTGTTTGGAGTTTAGTGCTGGTGCAGTGTGTTTGGATGGAGGAGACATCACATGAAGGTGACTTGCCTGGTCACATGACTCTCCATCAGCAGCCATTTTATGGACAATATCTCTGGGTGGACCGCACAAAAGACATTGTGTTCTTTATAAAATACAAAAAATGGTGCAGAATTTCAACAAAGGCTATATAAGTAAGTGTCATATAATTATCTTAGGCTACTTTCACACTAGCGGCACGGACCTCCAGCAGGCTGTTCCGTCGGGTGAACAGCCTGTCGGATCCGTCCTGCCGCTAGTGACCATGTGCCTCCGGACTGCTGCTCCGTCCCCATTGACTATGGTGAGTGATTTAAACCTCTATATTTTTTATTTTTTATATATTTTAAAAATGTTTTTACGCTTTTATCTTCATTTGAAAGGCTCATAAATGACCATATAAATGAAGTTTTTAAATTTTTAATTTTGACCTATAAGGGATTTTAAAAAATGACAATTTCTTTGCATTTTGCTAATTTCTTATGTTTGCCTGCCATCTGGTGGCCAAAATAAGAATTGCAGAATTAATGCTCAGAATTTCTTCATAGAGACTCAGAGCATTCAGCGCATGTATTAAAGTCCTGATTGGCTGCACGGGGGCTTCAGTACTAAGCCCGGAAGCGTCCGTGTTTTTGCGCATGCAGGTGCCTTGATCTCACTTGATCACAGCATCTAAAGCATTTAATTACCGCGATCGGCATTATTGCTGGTTGAGGTAATTAGCTGTAGGTCTCTGCTGTTTGAAACAGCAGAGACTTGCCGGCCATGACGCCCGCTGCATGCATGAGCGGGTGTCATGCTTGTACAGCACTACCAGCGCCGTACATGTACGGCGCTGGTAGCAAAAGGGTTAAACCACTCAAGATTTGCTTTAGCAGTGTGTTTGTGGTCATTATCCTGCTGGAAGGTGAACCGTCGTCCTAGCCTCAAATCAGAGTGGTACAGGTATTGCTCAAGAATATAAAAACCTATAACCCCATTGAAAAATGAGAGAACACTCCTATAAAATATATGTAGTTTAATAAGACAAAAAATAATAAATATAGAATAACACGAAGGCACAAGGTAAAAGGGGATGGGACGCCCCGTGTAGTGGGACCGTGAACCCCCACCCTCACATATACCAGACTAACAAGGAAAAAGTGTCATAAAACACTAAGTGTAGAACCGCATATTAATGGGAGAACTGTAGATTCGCCCAGAGTAACATATAAACATATGTATTTCACACATGTAAAAGATCAAGAAGGTCACACATAACAGACTTGCCCACCACTGGTAACATTAGTGGCCATTACGTAAATACAGACAGCCAAATCACATTACTGAATACGTGTGAAACAAGAGTGTAAGCAATGACACTACAATAACATACTAAACATGTATAAAGCAAGACCTAAATTACCCATGATATGCGGGAACACAGGGTGTATGACCAGAGCTGCACCTCGACGCGCGTTTCGCCGAGAAAGGCTTCGTCAGGAGGTAAAGATTACACACAGGTGTCCGTCTTTAAATAGTGTGGTCCACAACCGGCATTTGATTTTGCGCATGCGCCCAGTGATTAAGGATGTAACATCATAGAAGCGCGCCACCCGCCATCCGGAGACCAAACGAGACACGCCCATTGCGTCACATGGCCAGGCACGCAGCCACGCCCCCCTCCCGTCCGATCACATGACACGAGGGTGCTCTGTGGCTATGGTCTCAGGGCTTTATTGCACTATGCACTTTATTGTTTTCACATACTATATTCACAGTATTTATTTTTGTATTCTTATTTTTATAATGTGGACTGGATTTATAGTTTACACTTTGTGTTCTGATATTGTGACATGTATTGCACTTTATATATGAATTGTATTTGGTATATGTAATATATTAAATTATATATGGAATAAGAATAGGGGGGATGAGAAATTTTCTATTATTTTTATTGATTGTTTTTCATTCCTGTATATCAATTTTCAATTATTTAATTAATCAACTTTTTTATTTTCATACCATGATCATGTTATATTGTTTTATGATATCACTGTATCCATTATGAGGGTATATTGAAAGTTTGTCACTTATCGTATAGGTCACTTTCAGCTATGCATCATGTGGTATGATTGAGAGGGGAAATATATCCCCGCTTGCTTGCCAATACTTTATCATTTTATTTTGTATTTATTTATTATTATTATTATTATTATTTATAATTTTATAAATATTGGATTTTAATAGCTGCCTAGATATGACATGTATTGTAATGGGAGATATATTGCACCTGAGACATGTTATGTTACTACTCGAGTATTATGCTTTTTATCTACTGTTACCCCTGTATGCTGTAATGTTTAGAAGAAATTTACGATATTTGCCCCATCTTGTCTTCCATATATTGTCTCCACCTGGCAATTGCGCATCGCACCGGTGCGCTGTGGAGTGACATTATGGTTCCATGGGAGCCGGCTCCTATATCTGGTTCCATGGGAGCCGGCTGACGCGCCCTTGTGTCATGTGATCAGACGGGAGGGGGGCCTGGCTGCTCGTTCTCAGCGCGGCTCCCTGCTCCTTGCCTGGCCATGTGACACGATGGGCGTGTCTCATTTGGTCTCCGGATGGCGGGTGGCGCGCTTCTATGATGTTACATCCTTAATCACTGGGCGCATGCGCAAAATCTTTACCTCCTGACGAAGCCTTTCTCGGCGAAATGCGCTTCGAGGTGCAGCTCTGGTCATACACCCTGTGTTCCCGCATATCATGTGTAATTTATGTCTTGCTTTATACATGTCTAGTATGTTATTGTAGTGTCATTGCTTACACATACCACTCTTGTTTCACCCGTATTCAGTGATGTGATTTGGCTGTCTGTATTTACGTGATGGCCACTAATGTTACCAGTGGTGGGCAAGTCTGTTATGTGTGACCTTCTTGATCTTTCACATGTGTGCAATACATATGTTTATATGTTACTCAGTTCTCCCATTAATATGCGGTTCTACACTTAGTGTTTTATGACACTTTTTCCTTGTTAGTCTGGTATATGTGAGGGTGGGGGTTCACGGTCCCACTACACGGGGCATCCCATCCCCTTTTACCTTGTGCCTTCGTGTTATTCTATATTTATTATTTTTCTTAATAAACTACATATATTTTATATGAGTGTTCTCTCATTTTTCAATGGGGTTATTGGTTTTTCTTCTTTGGCTGGTTCCAGTATATTATACTAGACCCTAGTGTATTTTGTACACCTTATTAGAGTTTTTCTTATAGGTTGGTCTAATTACTCAAGAATATCCCTGTATTTAGCACCATCCATCTTTCCTTAAACTCCGACCAGTTTCCCTGTCCCAGCTGCTGAAAAACATCCCCTCAGCATGATGCTGCCACCACCATGTTTCACTGTTGGGATGGTGTTCTTTGGGTGATGCAATGTTGTTCATTTTGCACCAGACATAGCGTTTCCTTTGATGGCCGAAAAGTAAAATTTTAGTCTTGTCAGACCAGAGCACCTTCCCTCCATACATTTTTAGAGTCTCCCACATTTTTCACCTTTTCGCAAACTCACAACATGCCTTTTTGTTTTTTGCTGAAAGTAATGGCTTTCTTCTGGCCACTCTGCCATAAAGCCCAACTCTATGGAGCGTACAGCTTATTGTCGTCCTATGTACAGATACTCCAGTCTCTGCTGTGGAACTCTACAGCTCCTCAAGGGTTACCTTAGGTCTCTGTGCTGCCTCTTTGATTAATGCCCTCCTTGCCCGGTCGGTGAGTTTTGGTGGGCAGCAGTCTCTTGGCAGGTGCTCTTGGGGATCATCAAAGATTTGGATATTTTTTTTATAACCTAACCCTGACTTGTACTTCTCAACAACATTGTCTCTTACTTGTTTGGAGAGTTCCTTGGTCCTCATGGTTAGTGTTAGTGATGCCTCTTGCTTAGGTGTTGCAGCCTCTGGGGCATTTAAAATAGATGTGTATATGTAATGACAGATCATGTGACACTTAGAGTGCACATAGGTGGACATAATTTCACTAATTATGTGACTTCTAAAGGTAATTGGTTGCACCAGAGCTTTTTATGGGCTTCCTAACAAGGGGTTGAATACATACGCACATGCCAATTTTCTGTTTTCTATTTCTGAACAATAGTTTTATATATTTTTCTCATTTCACTTCACCAACTTAGACTATTGTGTTCTGATCATCACATCACCCTTAAGTGGAGAAAATTGGCTTCTACCTTACAGTTTTTTTTTTGCCTTCCTCTGGATCAACTTGCTGGATAACAGGCCGAACTAGATGGACAAATGTCTTTTTTCGGCCTTATATACTATGTTACTATGTTATGTTGCATAAATTTCAGATTAATATTACATTGAACTTATGGCTGTAATGTACCAAAATACGAAAAAAGTCAAGGGGGGGGGGGTGAATACTTTTGAAAGGCACTGTAGATTTAGCTTCAACATTTTCATTTTCAAAAGTGGTAATATGAGAAAAAGCTCTCAAAATTTTCTGACATAATTTTTTATAAGAACAACAACCCTCTATGTCAGGGGTAGGCAACCTCCGGCACTCCAGCTGTTGTGAAACTACAACTCCCAGCATGCATACTTGCTCTTCTCTTCTCAGAACTCCCATATAAATGAATGGAGCATGCTGGGAATTGTAGTTTCACAACAGCTGGAGTGCCGAAGGTTGCTGATCTCTGCTCTATGTGGTCATAAACTGCTGTATGGGCACACCGCAGGGTTCCAAAGAGAAAGAGGACCATGTGCTTTAGACCCTTAGTTTGTTGAATTATACAGCACTGGCCAACAACTGCAGAAGCTCTGAGGTGAAATAAAAAAAAGAAACCCCCAAAAAAGACCCCATTTTAGAAACCACACTCCTCACAGAATTTACCAGTGGGCGTAGAAGAGCATTTTAACCGCACAGGTGTTTTTCAAAATTAAAGCACAGCAGATGGTATAAAGTGAAAATATTTTACACAGAAATGCAATGTCAGTGCCTAATATGTTGTGTCCATTGTATGCCAGTGTGAAAATTCAGCCCTCTTATTATGATGACATCCTTTCTGGTTTTTTAAACACCCTATACAGTATGTGGTTCTAATCTTTTTCGTGGACATACAACAGGGCTCAGGAGTAAAAGAACACCATGTGCATGTGGTGATTTATGCATACTGATAACTGTAGAGGCTGTAGGGTGAAATAATAAGTGGAACCCCTAAGCAGTGAGCATTTTTAAGTTACAGATATTTAGTATAAATAAATGTATAACAAAATTGCTATTTTTCCACAGGTATGGCATTTCAGTGCCCAATATGCTGTGCCTAGCGTGTGCCATCCGAGACATACTAATCCTCTTAAGTTGTTAGGCGGGTTCTACTGGGTAAGGAAATACCTTAAACATGAGAGTTAACTGCTGTAAGGGCACATAGCAGGGCTCAGAAGGCAAGGAATGTGATATGGTTTTTGTGTTGCAGATTTTGCTGGAATGGTTTTAGAGCACTACAAACGTTTTTGCAGAGCCCCTGAGGTACCAGTACAGTGAAAAGCACCAATAAGTGACCCCATTTTGGAAACTACACCCCTCAAGTTATATTTCAAGGGGCGGAGTGAGCATTTTGACACCCAGGTATTTTGTAGAAATTAATGAGCAAGGTGCGGTGTAAAATGAAAATGGAAAAAATTAAAAGAAAACCGTTTTTCACAGATGTCCCCCATGTGCCATCTGAGACTCACACCACACTTTCTGAATTAATAGGTAGATTGTACTGGCTACGGGAATGCTATAAGTGTGGACATAAAATGCTGTTTGGGTACGTTGTATGGTTCAGAAAGGAAGAGCCACCTTTTGGCATTTGCGGTGCAGATTTTGATGGATTGGTTTATGAGCGCCATGTTGCTATTGAATAGCCTCTGGGGTACAATACATCTTCTTTCTAACAACCATAGATTTTCTTTTTTCTCTCAACGTAGTTGAGTGAGGGCTTATATTTTGAGAAATGAGTTGCCATTTTCATTCGTTCTGTTTTGGGGTACATACAACGTTTTGATCACTTTTTATTTCGCTTTTGGTTAAGCAGGATAAAGAAAAGGCAGCAATACACTGTACAGTAAAAATGTCATGTTAACTTAATTCTGCTGATCTGTATGATTAGAGAGATACCAGTTTTATATAGTTTTACAATTTTACAAAGCACTTGTGAAGAAAAAAAAATCATATTTGCTGTGCCATTTTCTCGTAGCTAGAGTTGAGCGGACACCTGGATGTTTGGGTTTGACGGTTCGGCCGAACTTCACAAAAAAGTTCGAGTTTGGGACCCGAACTTGACCCCAAACCCCATTGAAGTCAATGGGGACCCGAACTTTGGAGCACTAAAATGCCTCTAAAAAAATGAAAAGGGCTAGAGGGCTGCAAAAGGCAGCAAAATGTGGTTAAGAGCATTGCAAGTGCTCTGCAAACAAATGTGGATAGGGAAATGACTTAAAATAGCATAAAATACGTAAAAATAAAAAATAATAATCTTGATCTAGGAGGAGGAGGTCCATATGGAGTAGGAGGTTGAGGAGGCGGTGGATGTGGTGGTGTAGGTGGAAGCAGCGGTGGAGGAGGAGGAGGTAGCCAACACTGGTTTTTGTTTTTAATTTTATCTTATTATTTATAAATTTTTTTGTTCAAATTTGGGTAGACCCCAAAACATTGGGAAATTTAAAAAATAAAACAAAGAGAAAGTGCACTGGAGTACAACAATGGCTGGGTGAGGCTGGTATATATGTCTATTCTGCACAAGGAACGGACAAGTCCTGTGGGATCCCTGCCTGGTTCATTTTACTGAATGTGAGCTTGTCCACATTGGCTGTAGACAGGCGGCTGCGCTTCTCTTTGATAACCCCCTCCTGCCGTGCTAAACAAACGTTCAGACAATACACTGGCTGCAGGGCAGGACAGCACCTCTAAGGCATAAAGGGCAAGCTCAGGCCATGTGTCCAATTTTGAGACCCAGAAGCTGAGGGGGGGAGACCCATCAGTCAGTACGTGTAGGCGTGTGCACACATACTGCTCAACCATGTTGCACGTCCCTGTGACGGCCTTAATCCAATTGGATATCTTCCCTATCAACTTTCAATGTTCTTTTATGCGCCTACCATGGTGATCATGGGTAACGGGGAATCAGGGTTCCATGCCGGAGAGGGATCCTGAGAAAGGGATACCACATCTAAGGGAGTTCAATGGCTGAAATCTGATTGGGTGGAGAGGGGTGGGTCAAGTTATTAAATCAGAAGAATCGAAGGAAGGCTGGAGGTGCGCGGCAATTACCCACTTTACCCACTACCGACTCGAGGAGGTAGTGCTGATAAATAACAATACAGGACTCTTAAGATGCCCTGTTATTGGCATGAGTAATAAAACATTACAGGGAATGTCACTGCGGTATTTTGGAATAGGAAACGTTATACAGGAGAGGCCCTGCTGCCGCTTTGTTGACTCTAGATAACTTCTGCCTGATCGCTCGTCCTTGTGACGTCCACGATCCAATTTTCTCTATCAACTTTCGATGTTCTTTTATGCGCCTACTATGCTGATGGTAACGGGAAATCAGGGTTCCATGCCGGAGAGGGAGCCTGAAGAAGGGATACCACATCCAAGGGAGGTCAATGGCTGAAATGTGATTGAGCTGAAATGTGGGACAAGTTGTTAAAGCGGAAGGATTGAATGAAAGGAAGGGGCGCGCGTCAATTAAAGACGAATTTTAGAAATTTAAGTCCCTGTCACTTATTCAAAGCAGGGGTTTATTCACGGCAAAACTGGGTTCATGTCACCAGGGCCGGTGCAAGGATTTTTGCCGCCCTAGGCAAGATAAAAATTGCCGCCCCCCCCCCCCCTTTATCAGATGATCTGATATCATGACATCACATATGTTCCACCCCTTTCTCAGCATTTAAATTAAAAGAACTGCTATGTTTCCCTTAGGGTTAATCAAGCTTCTTGTAGCTGTCTCCCTGACAGCCGCTAGAGGAACTTCCGCGATTCTCACTGTGAAAATTACAGTGGGAAGATGCGGAACACAGTTTTGAATGCGTGCGCATGCGCATTCGCAGCTGAGAGGAGGATCGGGGAGAAGAGTTCCTAGTGACGGCGCTGGAGAAAGGTAAGTGGCTGAAGGGGTTTTAACCCCTTCAGCCCAGTGGGAGGGGGACACGAGGGTGCCCCACTCCTAACAACTATATAGTGCCAGGAAAATGAGTTTGTTTTCCTGGCACTATAGTGCTCCTTTAACACCAGTACTGCACAGTGTCTTTTCTCTGCAGGAACAGGCTATAGACACCAGTACCACTACATTAAACTGTAGTGGTTCTGGGACTATAGTGTCCTTTTAGGCGCCATTCACACTTCCGCAATTTCGTTCTGCATTTTGCGGAACGGAATTGCGGACCCATTCATTCCTATTGGGCAGCACGATGTGCTACCCGGACACGGAATTGCGGATCCGCACTTCCGGGTCCGCACTTCCATTCTGCAAAAAAATAGAACATGTCCTATTCTTGTCCGCAATTACGGACAAGAACAGGCATATTCTATTAGTGCCGGCAATGTGCGGTCCACAAAATGCGGAATGCACATTGCCGCTTTCCATGTTTTGCGGATCCGCGGCTCCGTGTATCCGCAAAACACGTTGCGGACGTGTGAATGGAGCCTTAATGTGAGGTAAATTAGTTTCCAATGTAGTATTAATAACTAAACAATTACATAATAAACATAATGCATTGTCTACTTACCACCAGGACAATAAGATGATCTGGTCTCTGGCTGCAGTCTGGCAGTCTGCTGCCTAGGTCGCCTTACAGGTGGCGCCGGTCCTGCATGGCACCCACCAATTAAACAGACGATTTTACAAAAATTAATTCCCTGTCACCTATGCAGAGCAGGGTTTTTTTTTTCACGGCAAAAATGGCAAAATGTCACCCGAGAATGTAATAGATGCTTTTGTATCCTGCTCCCTCTTTTGATGTGCTGGTGCCTCTGTGCGACCACCGCCTCTTTCTCCAAACTGCACACGTCACTCACATGACCTTGATTCCATGTGGGGGCTAGTACATCATCATCCCCCACATCATCTTCCACCCACTCTTTACCCCTGCCCTCCTTGTCGGTCTGCACACTGCAGAAACCCGCAGCAGTTGGCACCTGTGTTTCGTCATCATCAGAGACGTGCTGCGGTGGTCTTCCCATGTCCTCATTCTGAAACATAAGTGGTTGGGCATTGGTGCACTCAATCTCTTCCACTTCTGGGGCTGGGCTATGTGGATGGCCCTGGTAAACCCTGCTTGCAGAGTCATCAAAAAGCAGAAGAGACTGCTGCGTGACTTGGGGCTCAGACTGCTTGGCTGATTTGCAAGGGGGTGAGGTGAAAGATTGATGGCCATGGGCTGCAGGTGCCAACTCTGATCTTTCAGCAAGAGACTGGGTAGAAGACAATTTGAAGGAACTGGAGGCACTGTCAGCCACCCAATCTACTATCGCCTGTACTTGTTCTGGACTCACCAATCATAGAGCCGCATTTGGCCCTACCAAATAACGCTGAAGGTTCTGTCGCCTACTCGCACCTGAGGAAGGTGTTTCACTTGTGCGTGTAGCTGGCACAGATCTACCACGTCCTCTCCCTGCAACAGTAGCTCCACCAACACCAGCAGCACCACGACTGGGGCCACGTCCCTTATTTGGCGCTCTCCTCATTCTTTGCGTTCACCCACCAAACTAACAGATGGTTTATGTCAGGCGACAATGTAACCGCCAATAGTCACAATTAAGTTCACTGACAGTAAGGCAGTGCCAATGTCATAAAGAGGAAAAAAGATTTGAGGTCACACAACAGTGTGACAGGCGAATTTTATACAATTACTTCACGGTCACAAAAAATGTTAATTTGTCAACCAACAATGTAACAGCAGTATTGACTGGTTGTATTGGACAGTTACAAATGCAGCAAAGGCCGCAAATGTAGTATCTTGCACAAAATGGGTGTTTTTTTAAAACCAGAAAATAACTGCAGTATTTAACGCTTGTATTGGACTGTCAGAAATGCAGCAAAGGCCCCAAATGTAGTGTCTTGCACAAAATGGGTGTTTTTTTTTTAACCAGAATATAACAGCAGTATTTAACGCTTGTATTGGACTAGCACAAATGCAGTAAAGGCCCCAAATGTAGTGTCTTGCACAAAATGGGTGTTTTTTTAAAACCAGAATATAACAGCAGTATTTAACGCTTGTATTGGACTGTGACAAATGCAGCAAATGCCCTAAATCTAGTATCTAGGACAAAATTGGTGTTTTTTTTTAAACCAGAATAAAACAGCAGTATTTAACGCTTGTATTGGACTGTCACAAATGCAGCAAAGGCCGCAAATGTAGTATCTTGCACAAAATGGGTGTTTTTTTTAAAACCAGAATATAACAGCAGTATTTAACACTTGTATTGGATTAGCACAAATGCAGCAAAGGCCCCAAATGTAGTGTCTTGCACAAAATGGGTGTTTTTTTAAAACCAGAATATAACAGCAGTATTTAACGCTTGTATTGGACTGTCAGAAATGCAGAAAAGGCCCCAAAAGTAGTATCTAGGACAAAATGGGTGTTTTTTTAAAACCAGAATATAATAGCAGTATTTAACGCTTGTATTGGACTGTCAGAAATGCAGCAAAGGCCCAAAATGTAGTGTCTTGCACAAAATAAGTGTTTTTTTAAAACCAGAATATAACAGCAGTATTTAACACTTGTATTGGATTAGCACAAATGCAGCAAAGGCCCCTAATGTTATGCCTTATTGGGGGCCGATGCCTGCCCTTGATTATACATACACAAATGTTAAAGCAGTTGTGCAGGGGTTTTATAATGATATAAAATCCCATCACAACCCCTTTAATGTGAGAAAAAACAGTGGCTTGTTCTGAACAAGCTTCCAAAAGTTATGCCTGAAAGGGGGCAGGTGCCTGCCTGTATTTATACACACACACAAGTGTTAATTATCAGAAGAAAGACTGGCTTATTCTGCACAAACATTCTAAAATTATTAATGCTTATCCTTATTTATACACGCACAAATTTTAATTGTCATAAGAAAGAGCAGCTTGGAAATGATCCCTTTTTTGAGAGCAGCAGCAGTACAGTGTGGATGTGGAAAGGGTAAGATAAAGTCTAAGCTGTGCAGGCATAATAGTGGCATGAGTCAGCAATAGTAGCACCAGCAGTAGCAGCACAGCATGGAACAGACAAGGCAGTAGATATGTGTGCAGCTGTATAGTGGTAACTATAGTAGTAGCGGTAGCTGGGTACAGGTAATGGCCGTGACAGTAGGAGTAGCATCTGCGGTGGTGGCAGCAGCAACTGTCATACAGTATGGACTATGATGTTAGGCAGGCAGACAGCAGCAGTGCCATGATGTGGCTGGTGATAACCACTGTCAGCAATGGCAGATATACTCATCAGTCTTAGCTGGAGGTGTGCGAAATCCTCATGCATCCATGCCTCATTTATTTTCACAAAAGTTATTTTTTTTGCATAGGCAAAGGAAATGTATGTCTGTTTGAGTGTGATTATGCCACCTGCCATGCTGAAAACCCTCTCTGAGATGACACTGGAGGCTGGATAAGACAGTACTGTAAGAGCAAACTGGGACAGCTCCGGCCACTCTTCCAATCTGCCTTCCCAGAAGTCCATGGGGTCAGGGAATAGGGTTTGTGCTAGGGAAAGGCCACAGTCCAAGTAGGACTACTGAATCTGGTTCAGTAGGTACATTTCTGGCATGGCACATGAAAAAACTGCTCCATCATGTTCATGATACTGAACTGGCTTATGCTACTACTTGTGGTAGCGGAAACAAAGGGAAGTGAGTGGGTGGAGAGAGGCCTCCTGGTCATACACGCAGGCAGCAAGCGTGTGCTTGGTGCATCAATATGTCAATTGTGCAAAAAGATATTTTTATATATAATTTATGACCAGATATACACCACTTTTGTGGCATATATCTGGCACAGATTCTGTCACACTCCATGATGAGGCAGAATCCCGCTCAGTTTAGGCATAGAAAATGGTCATCATCATCAGCCTCATCCTGTTGCACAAGTGACTCCTCCTCCTGATCCTCCTCCTCCAGTGGTAGCTTATTATCCTCATCCTCCCACTCCACTTCCTCCTCCGTGGCACTTTGTCTGTATGGGTCCCCAACAGCTACAGGGCAGCCAGTAAATTGCATAAGCTGTTCTTCTTCCGCCCTCTCTTGTTGCATCAGTGTGAGCATTTCCTCTAATATAAATATTAGGGGGATGACATTGTTGATGCCACAGTTATCCCCAATGAAAAAATCTGGTGGCTTCTTTGAAGGACCTGAGAACACAGCATGCATCTCTGAGGAACTGCCACTGCCAGACCTCAAAACATGACATGCTGCCTGGTGTGGTGGTCTGGTGCATGATGTAATCATTCATCACTTTATGCTGTTTATACAGACACTCCAAGATATACAAGGAGGTATTCCGTCCACTTGAAAATTTGTGGATGAAGCGAGTCAATGGCAGACCATTCTTCCTTGCCACGTAAGAATAGCTGAAATGAGAAGGCAGTCTCCTTGACATGGCCAGCACCCTCTGCAAGAGTCCTTACTATTTCAAAAAATGTTAAAATACTAAATCTATCACGTGCATCATCATGCAGGTAGCATGTGTTATTTCCCCAAAATGCAGAGCAGCCACAATGTTCCTGCCATTTTCGCTTACCACCTTTTCAGTTGGAGTTGATAGAGAGACAGCCAGCGGGATGTTTGCTGCTTGATGCACTTTAGCAACTGATCGGCTACTCTCTTCCATACTCATCAGCTCTAACAGGGCATAGCAATGCTTCACTTTACACATATGATGGGAAGGAGAGGAAAAGGAAGTAACTTTCTGCCCTCTTTATGTTGGGGACTGGAGGATGTCTATTAAGGAGGATGTAGAGGAGATGGATAAGCGCCTAGTGTGGGAATCAGTCTGACACAAAAGTGGAGGTGTCAATAGGACCTGTCCTCATGGCTGCATCGCTTCTGCCACAAAAAAATAAGGACCCAGTGGCCTTGATGCACAGTTACAATTTAAAGCAGTACCCCATGTTCTCAGTAGTACTAGGCAGGGATGAATTTAAAAAAATAAAATAAATGGTGGCTAGGTGTCTTCCAGCGAGGGAGAACACATGCCATCAGGTCCCCAAAGACAGTATATTACACTAAGTGGCAACGCAGCTACTTTACAGCCAGCATGAAAGTTGTTTCTTGGCGAAACATTCCTTTATCGATAGCTGTCGACGGAGGAGGAGTCTGAGCAGAAAAATCAGTAACTCATGATGATGATGAAAAGGACACTATACTGCATATGGGTGTGGACTGGCTAACGCAAAGGTGACTGGAAGAAGGAGGACACTCTTGTTCCTATAGCTGGTTGCCAGTAGACCTGTGGTGCCTATGTTTGCGTTTGAACACCTGAAGCTTATTTTCATCCTTGCACATGGCAATGCATTTGTCTGCCAGCACTGTGGGGAAAAACTGATAGATTCAAGATATTTGAACAGAGTTAGTAGCAGCCCAGCTTGAGTTAGGTCTAGCATCACCAATTCCTGAGCTGACCACAATAAAAGCAGATGTGGCCCTGGCAGTTTTTTGCTGTATGTTATGTTTTTCTTTATTGCCACTGTGGCCACCAACCTCCATCTCTGATGTCACATCACTTCCACCACAATTCGGCTTCCTGGTCCTGTCCAATGCACAATCAACATTAATACTTTAATCATACTGTGATATGTCATTCTGGGCTTATTGGCCCCCCTCGTTATTCCCTCCTCTGTATTTACCCCCAAGTGCCCCTGTTGCCATGGGTACAAGTGTCACAACAAAAAGACTCTCTTGAGTATCTTCCATAGCACATAGGGTTTTGTTGCCTCTTCTCTTTGTTGCCCTACTAGGAGGTACAGTGAAAACAGAGATGATGCAAGAGTTGTTGTAATGACATCATCTTAGTGTGACTGAGAGGAGGAGTAAGCCATCCAGTCCACAATGTCATTATCTTTGTCCTTAATAATAATGTGGTGCCTAACGGAAGCTAGGGAGAACTGTGGCCTGCTGCTACCACTAATTCTACTACTGGTCAGATGGTTAGTGCTCCTACTGCTGTTTGCCACACTACAGTCGCCCACATTCTGATTCTCAGATGACGTAGCATGGACCTTTCGTTTTCCACTCTTCCATTCACCAGACATTTTATTGTGATGCCTATAAATAAAAAGTCACAGTTTTGTACACAGATTATTAAATGTTACTAGCTAAATTACAAATGCTTTTGCTGTAATTTACAGACAGAGGCACAATTAATTGCTCCCTCCCTTCTACAAACACACTGCATGTGACATTTTACAATGGTAATACAATGTGTTGAATGAAACTGGTATATTATGCAGTACAATGTGTAAACTAAAACTACAAGGTACACTGATGCAATACAGTATGTTAACTAAAACTGCTAATACAGTGCATTAATTTAAACTGGTATATTAATGCAGTTATTGCAGTACAGTGCATTCATTAAAACTGCATGATATCGTGACATAATACAATGCATTGAAAGAAACTGCTATATTAATGTAGTTATTGCAGTACAATGTGTTAACTAAAACTGCTATATTAATGCAGTTATTGCAGTACAATGGGTTCACTAAAACACCATGGTATCTTGACGTAATGCAATGCTTGCAATGAAACTGCTATATTGCATTCACTAAAACTGCACGGTATATTGACACAATACAATGCATTAACTAAAACTAGTATATTAAAACAGTTTTTGCAGTACAATGTGAAGTAATACAATTTGTTCAATGAAAATGGTATATTATTGCAGTACAAAGCGCTCACTAAAAGTGCATGTTTTTTTAGGTAATATAATGCCTTGATTGGCTCAATATAATGCATTAGCTGCATGATATATTATGCAATACGATGTGTTGAATTAAAGTGCTAATATTGATGCACTGAAATGCATAATTCCAAACATTTGCTAAATTTAAACTTTTTTTGGCAACTAACAAAGGCATAATTAAACATGCCATGCTACAAGCACACTGGTAAAATGCAATGAGCTGCTTAATTATACATGATAGAAAATTCTTTTTTTTTTTTTTAATTAAGGCTACTTTCACACTTGCGTTAGGTGCGGATCCGTCTGGTATCTGCACAGACAGATCCGCACCTATAATGCAAACGATTGTACCATGAACAATTCAAACGGATCCGTTTTCACTTACACTGAAAGTCAATGGGAGGCGGATCCGTTTTCAATTACACCATATTGTGTCAGTGAAAACAGATCCATCCCCATTGACTTACATTGTAAGTCAGGACGGATCCGTTTGGCTCCGCATCGTTTGGCTGCAAGCTGCATTTTGGTGTCCACCTCCAGAGCTGAATGAAGGCTGAACGGAGGCAACTGATGCATTTTGGGCCGCTTGTGAGAGCCCTGAACGGATCTCATAAACGGACCCAGAAACGCCAGTGTGAAAGTAGCCTAAAAGAGGTCCCCTTCTACAAAGACACTGATATTGAAACACTGAAGTGCTTAGGTATACACAGGTTTATTGATTTATTTATTTTTTTGGGGGAAAAAGGGGGCGGTTGCTCATCACTTGCAGCAGATTGTGTGCTATTGAGGTTAATGCAGGAAGTGCTGGCAATAAGCCTATAAAACAGTTATAAACTGTAGAAACTTGAAACTGTTTTTTATAACAGACTAGCACAAGAACCCGGCTTCACGCAACTATATTTCACTTATTTAATTTAATGTTTGTGTCATTAAAAGATATTGACAGTATCCCCCATAATAGTACCCAGTCCCCGCCTGCCATTGGCTGCTTCCCCCCGACACTGCATGTTTTCATCTGCACACGGGGACCAGGAGTGGCGCAGGGAGCGAGGATCAGGGTAAGTTTATTCCCTCTGAGGTGCCGTCACATGGGGGGGCTGTTGTATGATGTTGGATAACCCCTTTAACCCTGCCCCTTTAAAGGTGATCTACAGCAGTGAAGAAAAATGACTGGGTTGTTATGAAACCCTGATATAAAACCATGTTTATGCTGAAGAACCTGCCAGCTTCTATTGGCTAAGGGTCATGTGAAAGTGTGTATGGCAGTTTGGGTAAGAGTGGAAGACCTGCAGGCTTCTATTGGCTAATGCAGGTCATGTGATGGTGCCATATTTGCATTTTTGGGTGGAATATCTCAGGAATGGTACGCCCTAGAGAGCTGAGATCCAGCCAAAATATTCCCAGACACCTGTTGTACCTATGTGCCAAATTTGGTGCAGATCGATCAAGTCGTTTGGTCGCGCATGAAGAACAGACAGACAAACAGAAACTCATTTTTATATATACAGTATAAGAGACTAGCAGAAGGACCCGGCTTTGCACAAGTATATTTAATCTATTTCATTTTATGTTTTCGTGTGTCGTAAAAAAGATATCAACAGTTTTCCCCATAACAGTGACCTCTGCAGTACCCGCCCCTTTAAAAATGACCTCCACAGTGCCCGTCCCTTTAATAGTGATCTCCACAGTGCCCGCCCCTTTAACAGTGACCTCCATAATGGCCACCCCTTAAACATTGACTTCCACAGTGGCCATCCTTTTAATATTGACCGTCACAGTGCCTGCCCCTTTAACAGTGAACTCCACAGTGCCCGCCCCTTTAACAGTGAACTCCACAGCGCCCATCCGTTTAATAGTGGCCCCTGCCCCCATGCATGTAGCAGTGTAGTTGTGCTGTCATACGTCATATGACTGAATATTTAAGGACCTCTGAACTGCTAAAACCTGCGATCAGTTGTTATGGCAACCTGGAGTAAGACTGCAAGCTTCTATTGGCTGATAAGGGACATGTGACCGTGTAACTGGCAGTTAGGATTTAAGTGAAAGGCTTGCTGGCTTGTATTGGCTAATGCAGGTCATTTTTGGGGAATATCTCAGGAACAGCAAGTCCTAGAGAGCTGGGACCCAGTCTAAAACTTTCCCGGACACCTGATGTACCTGTGTGCCAAATTTGGTAAAGATCAGTCCAGTCGTTTGGTCGTGCATAAAGAACGTCCAGACAGACAGACAGAAACTCATTTTTATAATATAAGAGACTAGCAGAAGGACCCAGCTTCGCACAGGTATATTTCATCTATTTTATTTAATGTTTGAGCGTGCCGTTAAAAAATATCGACAGTATCCCCAATAACAGTGACCTCTACAGCCCCTTTAACAGTGACCTTCACAGTGCCCGCCCGTTTAACATTGACCCCCACAGTGCCCTCCCCTTTAAAAGTGACCTCCATAGCACCCGCTCCTTTAACAGTGACCTCCAAAGTGCCTGCCCCTTTAACAGTGACCTCCACAGTGCCTGCCCCTTTAACAGTGACCTCCATACTGCCCACCCCTTTAAGAGTGACCTCCACAGCACCCTGCCCCTTTAACAGTGACCTCCACAGCACCCGCTTCTTTAACAGTGACCTCCACAGTGCCCGCCCCTTTAACAGTGACCTTCACAGCGCCCTGTTCCTTTAATGCTAGGGCTACACAACGACATGTGTCGCACAACATTTTGTCTCCACAATTTTTATAATGATAGGCTATGGTGTTGCACTGCAACATTCGACATGCTGTAACTGCGACACGACTGTCGCAAACAATCCATCCAAGATGAAGGCATGTAGCAGCGTAGTTGTGCCCTATGTGTCGTGCGACTTATTGTCGCCATGTAGCCCTTGCCTAAGGGTCCATTCACATGTCCGCCGTGTTTTGTGGATCCGTCGGGACAGACAGACAGAAACTCATTTTTATAATATAAGCGATAGAGAAAATACCAATGTAATGTTAGTTATACAGGGGCTGATAATACTTTCAAATACTGAAGTATATTGATGGGGTTCAAATATCCCTTTTTACTTACAATTGTGATGTATGGGCTTTATCAATGTATGTACCTGGAAGTTGGGCACCAGGAAGCTCTCTCTATGATGCCCTGACAGGTGTGACCCCCCTTCTCAGTGGCTAATCTCTTGTTGCCACCTACTGTATACGCCCCTCTATAGATCTTCCATACCTTTATTAGTCCTAACTAGAGTTGAGCGAACACCTGGATGTTCGGGTTCGAGAAGTTCGGCCGAACTTCACGGAAATGTTCGGGTTCGGGATCCGAACCCGAGCCGAACTTCGTCCCGAACCCGAACCCCATTGAAGTCAATGGGGACCCGAACTTTTCGGCACTAAAAAGGCTGTAAAACAGCCCAGGAAAGAGCTAGAGGGCTGCAAAAGGCAGCAACATGTACAGTCATGTGAAAAAATTAGGACACCCTTTGAAAGCATGTGGTTTTTTGTAACATTTTTAATAAATGGTTATTTCATCTCCGTTTCAACAATACAGAGAGATTAAAGTAATCCAACTAAACAAAGAAAACTGAAGAAAAGTCTTTTCAAGATCTTCTGTAAATGTCATTCTACAAAAATGGCTATTCTAACTGAGGAAAAAGATAGGACACCCTCACATGTATTCCCTCTTAAATTGGCTCAGATCTCACACAGGTATATCACACCAGGTGCACATAATTAGTAGATCGTTACTCTGCATGTTGAATGAGGCTTGCCCTATTTAAACCTCAGACATTTAGTTTGGTGTGCTCCTGACTGTTGAAGTGAGAGTGAGCACCATGGTGAGAGCAAAAGAGCTGTCAGAGGACTTAAGAAAAAAGATTGTAGCAGCCTATGAGTCTGGGAAGGGATTTAAAAAGATCTCAAAAGATTTTGAAATCAGCCATTCCACTGTCCGGAAGATAGTCTACAAGTGGAGGGCTTTCAAAACAACTGCCAACATGCCCAGGACTGGTCGCCCCAGCAAGTTCACCCCAAGAGCAGACCGCAAGATGCTAAAAGAGGTATCCAAAAACCCTAAAGTGTCATCTCGAGAACTACAGCAGGCTCTGGCTACTGTTGATGTAGAAGTACATGCCTCAGAAAGAGACTGTACAAGTTTAACTTGCATGGGAGGTGTGCAAGGAGGAAACCTTTGCTTTCCAAGAGAAACATCGAGGCCAGACTGACATTTGCCAGCGATAAAGTTGACAAAGACCAGGACTTCTGGAATAATGTTCTTTGGACAGATGAGTCCAAAATTGAATTATTTGGACACAACAGCAGAGGACATGTTTGGCGTAAACCAAACACAGCATTCCAAGAAAAGAACCTCATACCAACTGTGAAGCATGGAGGTGGAAGTGTCATGGTTTGGGGCTGCTTTGCTGCAGCAGGACCTGGTCAGCTCACCATCATAGAATCCACGATGAATTCTACTGTGTATCAGAAGGTGCTTGAAGAACATGTGAGACCATCAGTTAGAAAATTAAAGCTGAAGCGGAACTGGACCATGCAACATGACAATGACCCAAAACATACTAGTAAATCAACCAAAGATTGGCTGAAAAAGAAGAAATGGAGAGTCCTGGAATGGCCAAGTCAAAGTCCAGATTTGAATCCCATTGAGATGCTGTGGGGTGACTTGAAAAGGGCTGTACGTGCAAGAAACCCCTCAAACATCTCACAGCTGAAAAAGTTCTGCATTGAGGAGTGGGGTAAAATTTCCTCAGACCGATGTCGAAGACTGGTAGATGGCTATAAGAACCGTCTCAATGCAGTTATTTCAGCCAAAGGAGGTAACACTCGCTATTAGGGGCAAGGGTGTCCTATCTTTTTCCTCAGTTAGAATAGGCATTTTTGTAGAATGACATTTACAGAAGATCTTGAAAAGACTTTTCTTCAGTTTTCTTTGTTTAGTCGGATTACTTTAATCTCTCTGTATTGTTGAAACGGAGATGAAATAACCATTTATTAAAAATGTTACAAAAAACCACATGCTTTCAAAGGGTGTCCTAATTTTTTCACAAGACTGTAGGTAAATCCCCTGCAAACAAATGTGGATAGGGAAATGAATTAAAAAAAAAAAAAATTAAAAAAAAAATTAACCAATATCAATTGGACAGAGGTCCCATAGCAGAGAATCGGGCTTCACGTCAGCAGAGAATCAGTCTCTTCATGCATAGCAGAGAATCTGGCTTCATGTCAGCAGAGAATCAGTCTTCATGTCATAGCAGAGAATCAGGCTTCACGTCACCCACCACTGGAAAAGGCCACTGTCACATATTTAGGCTCCGGCACCCAGACAGAGGAGAGAGGTCCCGTAACAGAGAATCTGGCTTCATGTCAGCACAGAATCAGTCTTCATGTCATAGCAGAGAATCAGGCTTCACGTCACCCACCACTGGAACAGGCCACTGTCACACATTTAGGCCCTGGCACCCAGACAGAGGAGAGAGGTCCCGTAACAGAGAATCTGGCTTCATGTCAGCACAGAATCAGTCTTCATGTCATAGCAGAGAATCAGGCTTCACGTCACCCACCACTGGAAGAGGCCACTGTCACACATTTAGGCCCTGGCACCCAGACAGAGGAGAGAGGTCCCGTAACAGAGAATCTGGCTTCATGTCAGCACAGAATCAGTCTTCATGTCATAGCAGAGAATCAGGCTTCACGTCACCCACCACTGGAACAGGCCACTGTCACACATTTAGGCCCTGGCACCCAGACAGAGGAGAGAGGTCCCGTAACAGAGAATCTGGCTTCATGTCAGCAGAGAATCAGTCTTCATGTCATAGCAGAGAATCAGGCTTCACGTCACCCACCACTGGAACAGGCCACTGTCACATATTTAGGCCCCGGCACCCAGACAGAGGAGAGAGGTCCCGTAACAGAGAATCTGGCTTCATGTCAGCACAGAATCAGTCTTCATGTCATAGCAGAGAATCAGGCTTCACGTCACCCACCACTGGAACAGGCCACTGTCACACATTTAGGCCCTGGCACCCAGACAGAGGAGAGAGGTCCCGTAACAGAGAATCTGGCTTCATGTCAGCACAGAATCAGTCTTCATGTCATAGCAGAGAATCAGGCTTCACGTCACCCACCACTGGAACAGGCCACTGTCACATATTTAGGCCCTGGCACCCAGACAGAGGAGAGAGGTCCCGTAACAGAGAATCTGGCTTCATGTCAGCACAGAATCAGTCTTCATGTCATAGCAGAGAATCAGGCTTCACGTCACCCACCACTGGAAGAGGCCACTGTCACACATTTAGGCCCTGGCACCCAGACAGAGGAGAGAGGTCCCGTAACAGAGAATCTGGCTTCATGTCAGCACAGAATCAGTCTTCATGTCATAGCAGAGAATCAGGCTTCACGTCACCCACCACTGGAACAGGCCACTGTCACATATTTAGGCCCAGGCAGCCAGGCAGAGGAGAGAGGTCCCGTAACAGAGAATCTGGCTTCATGTCAGCACAGAATCAGTCTTCATGTTATAGCAGAGAATCAGGCTTCACGTCACCCACCACTGGAACAGGCCACTGTCACATATTTAGGCCCTGGCACCCAGACAGAGGAGAGGTTCATTCAACTTTGGGTTGCCCCGCAATATAATGGTAAAATGAAAATAAAAATAGGATTGAATGAGGAAGTGCCCTAGAGTACAATAATATATGGTTAAGGGGAGGTAGTTAATGTCTAATCTGCACAAGGGATGGACAGGTCCTGTGGGATCCATGCCTGTTTAATTTTTATGAACGTCAGCTTGTCCACATTGGCTGTAGACGGGCGGCTGCGTTTGTCTGTAATGACGCCCCCTGCCGTGCTGAATACACGTTCAGACAAAACGCTGGCCGCCGGGCAGGCCAGCACCTCCAAGGCATAAAAGGCTAGCTCTGGCCACGTGGACAATTTGGAGACCCAGAAGTTGAATGGGGCCGAACCATCAGTCAGTACGTGGAGGGGTGTGCACAGGTACTGTTCCACCATGTTAGTGAAATGTTGCCTCCTGCTAACACGTTCCGTATCAGGTGGTGGTGCAGTTAGCTGTGGCGTGGTGACAAAACTTTTCCACATCTCTGCCATGCTAACCCTGCCCTCAGAGGAGCTGGGCGTGACACAGCTGTGTTGGCGACCTCTTGCTCCTCCTCTGCCTTCGCCTTGGGCTTCCACTGGTTCCCCTGTGACATTTGGGAATGCTCTCAGTAGCGCGTCTACCAACGTGCGCTTGTACTCGCGCATCTTCCTATCACGCTCCAGTGTAGGAAGTAAGGTGGGCACATTGTCTTTGTACCGGGGATCCAGCAGGGTGGCAACCCAGTAGTCCGCACACGTTAAAATGTGGGCAACTCTGCTGTCGTTGCGCAGGCACTGCAGCATGTAGTCGCTCATGTGTGCCAGGCTGCCCAGAGGTAAGGACAAGCTGTCCTCTGTGGGAGGCATATCGTCATCGTCCTGTGTTTCCCCCCAGCCACGCACCAGTGATGGGCCCGAGCTGCTTTGGGTGCCACCCGCTGTGAACATGCTTCATCCTCATCCTCCTCCACCTCCTCCTCATCCTCGTCCTCCTCGTCCTCCAGTAGTGGGCCCTGTCTGGCCACATTTGTACCTGGCCTCTGCTGTTGCAAAAAACCTCCCTCTGAGTCACTTCGAAGAGACTGGCCTGAAAGTGCAAAAAAAGACCCCTCTTCCTCCTCTTCCTCCTGGGCCACCTCCTCTTCCATCATCGCCCTAAGTGTTTTCTCAAGGAGACATAGACCACCAGGCCGGGCTTGAGGCTCACCGGCAGCAACCACTCGTCGGTCTGTTGTTCTATACCCCGCCACAACTCCTGTGCGGTGTGGGGCCTGTCCCCCAAACATATGAGTTTCAGAATGGCCTGCTGACATTTACCTCGGGCTATGCTGAAGTTGGTCGTGAAGGTGTGTGGCTGACTGGATGAGCAGGTGGAAGAAGAGGAGGAGGAAGCTGAGTAGGAGGAGGAGGAGACAGGAGGCAAAGAATGTTGCCCTGCGATCCTTGGCGGCGGAAGGACGTGCGCCAAACAGCTCTCCGCCTGGGGCCCAGCCGCCACTACATTTACCCAGTGTGCAGTTAGGGAGATATAGCGTCCCTGGCCGTGCTTACTGGTCCACGTATCTGTGGTTAGGTGGACCTTGCCACAGATGGCGTTGCGTAGTGCACACTTGATTTTATCGGACACTTGGTTGTGCAGGGAAGGCACGGCTCTCTTGGAGAAGTAGTGGCGGCTGGGAACAACATCCTGTCGGACAGCAAGCGACATGAGCTGTTTGAAGCTGTCTGTGTCCACCAGCCTAAATGACAGCATTTCATAGGCCAGTAGTTTAGAAATGCTGGCATTCAGGGCCAGGGATCGAGGGTGGCTAGGTGGGAATTTACGCTTTCTCTCAAATGTTTGTGAGATGGAGAGCTGAATGCTGCCGTGTGACATGGTTGAGATGCTTGGTGACGCAGGTGGTGGTGTTGGTGGTACATCCCATGTTTGCTGGGCGGCAGGTGACAACGTTCCTCCAGAGGCGGAGGAAGAGGCCGAGGCGGCAGCAGCAGAAGAGGCCGAGGCGGCAGCAGCAGAAGAGGTAGCAGGGGGAGCCTGAGTGAGTTCCTTGTTTTTAAGGTGTTTACTCCACTGCAGTTCATGCTTTGCATGCAGGTGCCTGGTCATGCAGGTTGTGCTAAGGTTCAGAACGTTAATGCCTCGCTTCAGGCTCTGATGGCACAGCGTGCAAACCACTCGGGTCTTGTCGTCAGCACATTGTTTGAAGAAGTGCCATGCCAGGGAACTCCTTGAAACTGCCTTTGGGGTGCTCGGTCCCAGATGGCGGCGGTCAGTAGCAGACGGAGTCTCTTGGCGGCGGGTGTTCTGCTTTTGCCCATTGCTCCCTCTTTGTCTTTTGCTACGCTGTTGGCTCGGTCTCACCACTGCCTCTTCCTCCGAACTGTGAAAGTCAGTGGCATGACCTTCATTCCATGTGGGGTCTAGGACCTCATCGTCCCCTGCATCGTCTTCCACCCAGTCTTGATCCCTGACCTCCTGTTCAGTCTGCACACTGCAGAAAGACGCAGCAGTTGGCACCTGTGTTTCGTCATCATCAGAGACGTGCTGAGGTGGTATTCCCATGTCCTCATCATCAGGAAACATAAGTGGTTGTGCGTTAGTGCATTCTATCTCTTCCACCCCTGGGGAAGGGCTAGGTGGATGCCCTTGGGAAACCCTGGCAGCAGAGTCTTGAAACAGCATAAGAGACTGCTGCATAACTTGAGGCTCAGACAGTTTCCCTGATATGCATGGGGGTGATGTGACAGACTGATGGGCTGGGTTTTCATGCGCCATCTGTGCGCTTTCTGCAGAAGACTGGGTGGGAGATAATGTGAACGTGCTGGATGCACTGTCGGCCACCCAATTGACTAATATCTGTACCTGCTCAGGCCTTACCATCCTTAGAACGGCATTGGGCCCCACCAAATATCCCTGTAAATTCTGGCGGCTACTGGGACCTGAGGTAGTTGGTACACTAGGACGTGTGGCTGTGGCAGAACGGCCACGTCCTCTCCCAGCACCAGAGGGTCCACTAACACCACCACGACCATGTCCATGTCCATGTCCGCGTCCCTTACTAGATGTTTTCCTCATTGTTCCCGTTCACCACAATAAGAAAAATATTATTCGGGCCAATGTATTGAATTAAAATTCAGGCCTTTTTTTTACAGACACCTAACACTGTCTGGCTATCTATTTAGGTACCATATTACACTAATACAGGCACATCTGTAATGACAGATTTAGCTGAATATAAATGTGAGGCCTATTTTTTAGGCGCTGTGTGACAGGTATACGTTTAATCACAGAATTAGACTTGTATCTGCACTGTAGCGTGTGTGTTAAGTTTTTCAGAATGACACTATCAGCACCTTGAATCTAATATACCCTTTTTGGGATAGATTTAAAGTAGGCCTGATATAGCAGAAACTACTAATTTTGAGAATGGCAAATTTGGGAATAGTTTTTCAACCCAGAACAAAAACTGTGCTTTTACAGTCACTAAAAATAACTTGACCAGCTAAAACAGTACTGATTTGGAGGAATAGAAATGTCAGGCCTATTTTTTAGGCGCTGGGTGACAGGCTGTAGTATATGGCCAAAAAATAACCACACTATTGATGGTTAAATGCACTTGGGTGACACAGGCTCAGCCTGCACCTGATGTAGTATATGGCCAAAAAATAACCACACTATTGATGGTTAAATGCACTTGATGAAAGCTTGACCCTGATATAGGATATAGCAAAAAATAACCACACTATTGATGGTTAAATGCACTTGGGTGACACAGGCTCAGCCTGCACCTGATGTAGTATATGGCCAAAAAATAACCACACTATTGATGGTTAAATGCACTTGGGTGACACAGGCTCAGCCTGCACCTGATGTAGGATATAGCAAAAAATAACCACACTATTGATGGTTAAATGCACTTGGTGGTAGCTTGTGCTGGCGCACCACAAGCCACAAAATGGCCGCCGATCACCCCAGAAAAAAGTGATATAAAAACGCTCTGGGCAGCCTAAAAAAAGTGAGCAATTCAATATCAGCACTTCAATGATCCACAGCTGGAGATCGATCACTGAATGAAGTCTTTTGGAGGAGTTAATCTGCCTAATCTCGCCCTAACGTCGCAGCAGCAACCTCTCCCTACGCTTGTATCAGCAGAGTGACGTGCAGCGCTACGTGACCCAAGCTTATATAGAGGCTGGGTCACATGCTGCACTGGCCAATCACAGCCATGCCAATAGTAGGCAAGGCTGTAATGGCCTCTTGGGGCAAGTAGTATGACGCTTGTTGATTGGCTGCTTTGCAGCCTTTCAAAAAGCGCCAAGAAAGCGCCGAACACCGAACCCGAACCCGGACTTTTACGAAAATGTACAGTTCGGGTTCGCTCATCCCTAGTCCTAACACATTTCCCCATGTGGATATCTGGTTCTTCAGGGACCCAAAGTATAATACTAAATAATCACAAGTGCGATGCTGGTGGCTTAATGATGATCAGCACCTATGTGCCTGATATTAAATTGGTATTTTCTCTGTCTATTGTGATTATTGTAGTAGCTATTACCCGTATTATCTGTTATACAAAACAGTAGGGTATATTTTTTACTTCATTGAATTATATTAAAAGTTACGTTTTAAAGGTTTCTTCTCTGTGATATGACAATTCACCCTTTGTGCATTACATTGGACATTTGATCTCACTGTAAGAGTCCATTCACATGTCCGTGTGTGTTTTGCGGATCCACGCATCCGCAAAACACGGACATCGGCGATGTGCGTTCCGCATACTTAATAGAAAATTCCTAATCTTGGACATGTTCTATTTTTTTCAGGAACGGAATTGCGGACCCGGAAGTGCGGATCTGCAATTCCGGATCCGGACAGCACATGGTACAGCCCCATAGAAATGAATGGGTCCGCAATTCCGTGGAACAGAATTACAGGCGTGTGAATGGACCCTAAAGGTTATTGCAGAATTTGCAGCGCAACATGAACTTGCCAGCAGCTGTGTGAAAACAGTATGAAACACACAGTACTCTTGAGTGACCAGTCCATCCATCCCTATGCTTTACCTGATAAAACGCTGACTTTTTTACCTATTGATTAAATCTGACTAATTATATACAGGTATGTCCGTATACTGTCCCTATACTCTTCCTATTACACCTAGATTACTGGCTTGTGTCTGTAATAGCTTTTTAGCCTCAGATCACAAACTGCGCTCAAAATGGTGTCTCTCCAGCCAATCAGGGCAAGTCCCCTCCCTCCCAGGGTCATACAATCCTCCATTTTCATCCTCCCCGATGTCTTCCCCTCCAATTTTCACAGTTAAAGGGTTTCTACCACCAGAAATACTGTTATGTAGCTGACTGATATAGCGATGCGCTAATGTCAGCACTACATAACAGTATGTTACTAACATTAGTCCCTGCAGCCGTTTTTGTAAAAAATGCACTTTTATTATATGCTAATGAGCCTCTAGGTCCTATGTGGGCGTAAAATCAGCACCTAGAGGCTCCGTCCACTCACCCATTATCCCGCCCAGGTCCCCTGTTCTGCCCGCCCCGCTCCTCTTGATTGATGGCACGGTCCACCGCATGATGAAATCCCGCGCCTGTGCCGTTCACTTCTGTCTTCGGCGCAGGCGCAGTGAGTTAATGGTGCACTCCTGGTGCCGGATTCCTCACTGCGCCTGCGCCGACTACTTCACAGTGAGGAAGCCGGCATCAGGAGAGCGGCCTTCACTCACTGCGCCTGCGCCGAAGACAGAAGTGAACGGCGCAGGCGCGGGATTACGTCAACGATGCGGTGGACCGTGGCATCAATCAAGAGGAGCGGGGCGGGCAGAACAGGGGACCTGAGCGGGATAATGGGTGAGTGGACGGAGCCTCTAGGTGCTGATTTTACGCCCACATAGCACCTAGAGGCTCATTAGCATATAATAAAAGTGCATTTTTTAAAAACGGCTGCAGGGACTAACGTTAGAAACATACTGTTATGTAGTGCTGCCATTGGCACATCGCTAATGTCAGTCAGCTACATAACAGTATTTCTGGTGGTAGAAACCCTTTAATTGGTGCTGGGCTGTTTTGTTTGATTCATCTGAAGCAAATCGCGAAAATTTCAGAGTTTTGGAATTAATCTGATTAATTCAGAATTGATTTGCTCATCTGTATTATAAACCAATCATTCCTCTCAGAATTTTAGGTGTTACCTTTAAGAGTCTTTAATGAATCCACAGAAAAGGACTAATGAGTGAAAGCAGTGGGTTAAAAGGGTTGTCAAACCTTAGAACTGGCAACCCCCAGGGATGTCCCATGTCCCCCTGAACATACAAAAAACACCTGTCTGTAGTCCCGTTGCTGTTTCATTCCTGGCCACTTCTGATCACCACAGGATCACTTCTGTGATCGCTATGGCCAATTACAGGCACAGCAATCAGAGCAGCTGAAACGATATATATTAAGAATAGAATTTAAAAAAATAATTCTCATTGTTTGTTGCATATGATTTTTTATTAAAACATTTAAAAATATTTGTTTAATAAAGAAAAATAATAAAAGGTAGAGAGCCCAATTTAGTAACATGCATTAGATATATCAACTGAAAAAGATTAGGTAGAAACACTTTTTTGAAGGCAACTGTGCCTGATGAAGTTTATGATGCCTAGCTAATTTATTATCTTGTATAAGATCATTGTTAGCTTTGAGAAGGCCCCAGGGACCACTGGTGGGAAAGCAATGAATGAAAACCTTTATGGTAAGTTCACACATTGTGGATTTGTAGTGGATGAGATCTGCAACAAGTTCACATGTAAATCTGCAGCACACTTGTAAGTTATGGATTTAAATGCGGAGTGAAATTCACAAATAATACACAAACAATCTGCAGGATAGGAGCTCATGCACATAGCCATTTTAAGTGTTTTTTGGTTTGCAAATCACAGATCCACAAAACACGGGTCCCGGCCAAGTGTAAGGCATCATTTTGTTTTAAACTTCTGTAAAAATGTCTTATCCTTGTCTGCAAAATGGACAAGAATAGGACATGTTCTATTTTTTTGTGGGGCCGTGGAACGGACGTGCAGATGCAAATCTTTTCAAGCCCAATGGAGATGAATGGGTCAGCATGCGATCTGAAAAAAAACATGGATTGTATGTGGACCCAATGTATGGCTGTGTGCATGAGTGCTAGGTAGTATGATAGGCAAAACATGTGTTATATTAATCAACTTTGAACGATGTAATCCCTTCTTTTGTTAGCTTGGTGACGACTTTTCTGTGATGCTCGTCTACCCTCAACAAGAATAGTTTTTGTTGTTCGTCCTTGACCGATTCATTAAATTTTTTATCAGAGCAACTCCTCTTTCTGCGGTATCATTGACCACCTTAAGAGCGTTCATATGGCTTCTTAGAGAATCACTGTAGTATTATGTCACGTCGCGGATCCCAAACAATTCAAAGAACGTCTTTGCTTTATTAGTAACGAAATGGCTCAGGTCTTTTCCTTTCCAAAACTAGGTTTTTACCCTCTAATCGTTTCATTTCCTTTTTCTTTGCAGGCTTGATTTCTAAATTTTTTGTCATATTTTCCTTAACAGCCTGAGTAACACATTCATCCAAAAAAGCCAATCCTACGTTCGTGTAACAGTCATCATCTGGCTGGAGGTAGGAGTGGAGCCCAGTAGCAAGGACCGCAGGCAGGTAGTAGGTGCAGGAAGTCTGGCGGAGGCGTAGTCGGTTGGCAGGCGGTGGGTCAGGGCAGACGGCAGTAAGCGTGGTCAGACAATCCGGATGGGCAACGGTGGTAGCAGTTCAATAGGTAGGGACAAGCAGAAGAGTAGTCGGTAGTCAATTCCTGGTCAGCAGTGGACTTACAGTAGTAGCAAGAGCATCAGATGAGGAGAAGCTTGATCAAGGCTCAGGAGCTCAATAATCAGCAAGCTGGAGTGCCAGGGGCTGAACTTATATAGGGAAGTACCAGGTGTGGGGAATCAAGGGTGATGAGCAAGGCTTGGCAAGACTGAGGTTAAATAATAGGCTTCAGGGAGGAATGTCCTGAGAGGATGGTAGCCTAGTAAGCAGGGCTACCGCCTGGGATGTGGCTGGTCACGGGTTCGAATCCTGACAGTACTCCCCCCCCCTTCCAAGGTGACCTCCGGGCACCGCAGGGGCAGGCTTACCGGGGTGCCGTTGGTGGAACTCTTTTACCAGTCATGGTGCGTGGACGTTTTCTTATGGCTCCCAGGAGTTATCCTCGGGAGGGTAACCCTCCCACCCAATTAGGTATTGTAGTCTTCCCCGGTGGATCCTGGAGTCGAGGATCTTTGCGACAGCATATTCTTCTTCACCCTGTACCCTCACGGGTGGTGGAGGGGGCGAGTGGCGGCCTGTGAAGGTGTTCTCCACGTATGGCTTGAGGAGGGAGCAATGGAAGACAGGGTGCACCCTAACGGAGTCCGGAAGGTCGAGCCGGAACGTGACCTCGTTGATTTGTGTGGTGATCCGGAATGGACCCATGTATCTTTGGGCCAACTTTTTGGAGGGGACCTTCAATCTGAGGTTCCTGGTGGACAGCCACACCTTGTCTCCCACATGGAGGCCCTGGGTCGGTTTGCAACGTCTGTCTGCTCCCTGTTTAAAGCGCCTCTGGGCGAGCTGGAGGTTGTCTATAATGTTTTTTTGTGCCTCCGGAAGGGGGTGTCAGCATGTCTGACCAACTAGTCCTTGGCAGACATGTCATTCTCCGGAGGGAGAGTGGAGGGGGAGGTATTAGCATGCTGCAGTCCACCTCGACATGTGAGGCCGTGTAGGCTGGCTGCATTCCCCTTGGCATACTGGCTGCGTTTACCGTGTAGGCTGGTTGCTAGGGGCTGCGTGCTGGCGGTGGTCGTCCTATGTGTTCTGCTCGTGTACCTCCGAACCCCTTTGATTTCGATTTTACTTTGGATTTGTGTTTGGTTCCCATTCCTGTCCCACTCCCCCGGAAGGGGGTGTATGCATGTCGGGCCAATCAGTTCTTGGCAGACATGTCATTCTCCGGAGGGAGAGTGGAGGGGGAGGTAACTTCTTGGTGCGGTTCACTTGACGTGTATGCCGTGTTGGCTGGCTATCTTCCCCTGGCGTACTGGCTGGAGAAGCTTGATCAAGGCTCAGGAGCTTAATAATCAGCAAGCTGGAGTGCAAGGGGTTGAACTTATATAGGGAAGTACCAGGTGTGGGGAATCAAGGGTGATGATCAAGGCTTGGCAAGACTGAGGTTAAATAATAGGCTTCAGGGAGGAATGTCCTGAGAGGACGGTAGCCTAGTAAGCAGGGCTACCGCCTGGGATGTGGCTGGTCACGGGTTCAAATCCCAACAGTTTGTTTCTGACAGATACCAAAGGTGTCTCTTAGCAACTGTGAGAACACTTTTTTGACGTCTGCATCTAGGTAAGTGCTCAGAACCTGTAGCATATCCAAATCATTCTTTGGTGCCCATCGACTTACAATTGCCTTGTGCAAAAAGCGAACATACAGTATATGAGGCTGACAAAATGTGAAACCCGTTTCATTCCTTTCAATTCTCGTTGAGGAATATTCAACTGTTTAGTGAAGAGTACAATTTTAAGTGCATATATTGCCTTTGCCATCCACCTTGCTTGCTGCAGAGCCCCTGGGATCCTGAAGCTGAAGTCATTTTTAGACCAACCTCCTAGGTACAGGAGTGAGAGTAGTAATAAAAGTGATCAATGTGTGCAACCCCTAAATATTATCCAATGTTCTTGAAATTTGGCATATATATCTTTTAAAATGGAATATGTATTTAGGGTGGCACAACTGACCCAGAGAAAATGGTAGGTGCTCAGATCGATATGACACCTCCAATCATGTTAAATAAATACAATAAAAATAGACGATTGGCACTCACTATCCTTCTTTCACGCTGGAAGCACTTTTAATATATCTATCATCAATAATGGTAAAAACAATAATCTATAATGGTAAAATTCAGTATAAAATACACACACTTGTCAATAAAGATCCTGTGCTAAAAACAATATACCTAAAAATAAAATAATCGTGGAGCTAGTATTGTAGAAATAGGTTGTTCATATATGAAAACGGCCAACGTGCAAAGTCCCACATAAAGAAGATCGATAGTGTTATAAATACTGATGTGTACTCGTGGTTATAATGTTCATCCGATTAGGATCGATTAGTGTTATAATTGTGAAGTATTCAACTGTATTTAATTTTAGAATATACACATAACACAATTTCATTCTTTATCCTTCACAAACTTAAAGCAGTACTCACTCATAGCAGGGTTTCTCTGGTTCAGGATCCACCTGAGAGGCCAAGCAGCAGCAGGTGGATCCTGAGCCGCAGACACAGGTGTGTCATCAGAGGAGCTGCCTGAGCAGGACACCCAGAAATGAAAAACGGAGCAACAACTGGACGTCGAAACCACGTATTCCTGCTGGTTCTCCCCGCTTAAAGTCAATAGCAGAGAAGCATAGCAACAGCTAATCCCACGAGATGACAACAGGATTTTGGAGCTAACAGCAGAGCTGCACAGCAGCGGTAATCTCAGGAGACTTTGACGGGATCTCGGAGGTATGCTCACTTCAGCTGACACACACCTGGGACGTCACAAAGCATGTGCGGACAACCAGAGAAACCCTGCTATGAGTGAGTACAGCTTCAAGTTTGTGAAGGATAAAGAATGAAATTGTGTTATGTGTATATTCTAAAATCAAATACAGTTTGATACTCCACAATTATAACACTAATCGATCCTAATCGGATGAACATTATAACCACGGGTACACACCAGTATTTATAAAGCCATCGATCATCTTTATGTGGGACTTTGCATGTTGGCTGTTTTCATATATGGACAACCTATTTCTACAATACTAGCTCCACGATTATTTTATTTTTAGGTATATTGCTTTTAGCACAGGATCTCTATTGACAAGTGTGTGCATTTTATACTGAATTTTACCATTATGAATTATTGTTTTTACCATTATTGATTATTGATATATTAAAAGTGCTTCCAGCGTGAAAGAAGGATAGTGAGTGCCGATCGTCTTTTTTTATTATATATATCTTTTACATCATTGAGACTCGGGGCGTAAGCAAAGTCATATGAAAATCACATCTTTGGAAAAATTAAACACCCTAATAAACATATTAATACAAATAAGACAGATCATTCTTAAATTAACACAAATATTTAGAGTTAAAGGCTATGAACAACTTTGGGGGCTAAAAATATTTTTTTCAGTTGGTCTTTATTAAAGATTTTCAACAGTTTTAGTCCAAAGGGTTAAGTTTCAGCCTATCTGCAGAGTAGCTTGCTTTCACTTTGACACTGAACCATCATGTTCCTGTCTGTATGTGAAGTCCTAACAGCTAATTAACTAAATTCTTATTAAACTGAGTATGGCTTAAAGGAGTTGTGCAAGAATGTGGAATGTGGAAAGCTTACCTGCTTCTCGGCATGGCTCCCTGCTCCTTCTTCTACCAGGCTGCGATGCCATGCTGGGCTCCCTCTCTGAAAACATCTGGTTTAATGCCAATCACTGGCTGTGGTGGTGACTGGATCCTCTTGCATCATGTGACAATTTGTCATGACTAGAGATGAATGAAGTTATCAAAAATTCGATTCAGATGCTTCACCAAATCTTACAAAGAAATTTGATATGTTATGAATTACTTGAATTGAAATTGAACCCCTAATCGCAGCATGTGACATTAAAATTTAGGCCTTTCAGGGGTTAATCAGTGTTAAAAAAAACAAAAAAAACATACCTTATCCATTTGCTCGTGGAGAGGCCATTGCAGCCATCTTGATTGAAGAATCCATGCAAACTCTCACACTGACATGATGACGTCATCACATCACCGCACCCGGCCAGCTCGATGACGTGGTGACTAGAGATGATTAAACTATTGAAAAATTCAACTCAACGAATTGTATAAAAAATTTGCTTTGTGACAAATTACTTTGTCACAAAGCGCATTTCCTTGTAAACTGTGGGTGCAATGACAGGGTCATTGTACCCCTCAGATGCCGAGAACATACATGATTGCAGCATCTGATCTAAATAACAGAGTGTAAAATAAAATTTTAAAATCATACTTACCTTATCCATCTTGCTTGACCAGCAAATGGATGGAGTCAGTATGTTTTTCTTTATCATCATTACAGGAAAAATGTGTTATCATGAAGCGCAAGGAAATTCGGCTTTGTGGCGAATAGAATTTTTCCTGAAATTTGGATCAAAGTCAATTACCGTAGTTTGATTTCGATTCATTCAACAACAGTCGTGACGTAAGGGGAGCTGGTTACCACCGTGGCCAGTGATTGGCTTCAGGCGGCATCAAATGTTTTCAATGAGGGAGCCCAATGGATCATAGACTGGAGAGTAGAAGGATGTGAGAGCCAGCACCATTAAGTCGGTAAATAAGCTTCCCTTTACAGGTCTAGCCAAATGGGGGATGAAATTTGGGATGGTTAGCACTCCAGTTTTGTTAAGTACGGTGCTCAGTGATGGGGTAAAAAACTCAATAGAATCAGTTTTTGGAAAATTACGGCACTCAAAATTTGAATTAAATAATAGTATTTATTCCATCCTTTAGATGCACATATAGAAATCACAGCCAACGGGGGAGTTGACACTATTCATGCACAGCTCCTTTAAAGGAGTAACTTGTCCTCCTGTGTGATCATGACAGGTTTTGTGTGAACTAATGGGACAGCGGCCATTTTATTTCTCCTGATGAATGTTCCCCAGACAAAACGAGCAATTATAAATAATGAAAGGTATTTGAGAATATATTTATAATAAAATAATACTTAAGTATTCTCATTTTCTTAATTCCCGGAGAACCCCTTTAACTGTAGATACTTGTTATCCTAAGGGCCTTAAGGAGAACCTGTCATCATATAATGCCGTGTGATCTGTAGGAGGCATGCTATACAGTAGGAAAAGCTGAGCAGATTAAAAAAATAAAACTTTTTCTGACCTTAAGAGTAAGACTGTCCCTGTTCACGACTGTCCGTGACTGACAACTATCTCTGTATACACACTTACATAGCGAATTCTATCTGTCACCAATAGGATGCTCCAGTGTACAAACGGAGTAAAAAAGAGCAAAGTAAAAATTTATAATATTATACAAGAACGATTTGTCTTATTTTTATTAATATCTTCATGTCTTACCTCTACATATGATCAGTAACTGGATAACTCTTTAAAGTTTGTAGGCTATAGATCATGCATTGATATAGGGATGCTAATTATGCCTATCTATCATACTATGCGTATTGGGATATATCATAGAAAAATCAGTATACTGCTTAACAAAGGATACAGACACTATTTATTAAGCAGATTGTTGCCTTTCTGAGTTTATGCTGTGACTACGATCAGAGTTCCAAAAGTGTAAGTAGTTTCTCCATGGATGAACCTGTAATGGACAGTGGGTATGGACCCAGTGTGCCAACTAATCAGTTTGACTTTGCGCTAAACCTAAGGGTGTTGTCCTGGCAGTTCCCTGGTTTTCACCTTTTAACCCCTGTACAGGGATCTGGACTTTACTGTAGGGAACCAACCAGGCTGCTACCTCCTGGAGTAGTCCTGGTGTAGTTCATAGCTGACCCACAGGAGTCAGAGACACCAGCGATTAAACTGGGACTCCGATCGGTACTCTCCACTGCCACCAATGATAGGGGGGGAGATTTTTATTAGGAGGGGGAAGGAGGGGGGGCCCACTGGCCACCAATGAATCTACAGTACTACAGGGGAGGGAGGGCCGGCCGCACTGGCCACCAATGTGTTAACTACAGGGGAGGGAGGGGGGCCGGCCGCACTGGCCACCAATGTGTTCACTACAGGGGAGGGAGGGGGGCCGCACTGGCCACCGATGAGTTAAAAACAGGGGTGGGTCTGCCCCCTGCTGCCTGGCAGCACCTGCCAGGCAGCAGGGGGGGCAGTCATGTACACAGTTCTTTTAGTATATTCTAACCTGAAGCGTCCCCATCACCATGGGAACGCCTCTGTGTTAGAATATACTGTCGGATCTGAGTTTCACGATCTAACTCAAATCCGATGGTATATTCTAACATAGAGTCGTTCCCATGGTGATGGGGGACGCTTCAAGTTAAAATATACCATCGGATTGGAGAAAACTCTGATCCGATGGTATAAAAGGGACTCCTGACTTTACATTGAAAGTCAATGGGGGACGGATCCGTTTGCAATTGCACCATATTGTGTCAACGTCAAACGGATCCATCCCCATTGACTTGCATTGTAATTCAGGACGGATCCGTTTGGCTCCGCACGGCCAGGCAGACACCAAAACGACTTTTTTTTCATGTCCGTGGATCCTCCAAAAATCAAGGAAGACCCATGGACGAAAAAACGGTCACAGATCACGGACCTACGGACCCCTTTTTTGCGGCCCTTAAAAAAAAACGGTCGTGTGCATGAGGCCTTATTCAGCAACTGGACAGGCATAAAAAAGGAAGGATTAAATCTAGCAGTGCTGAAAGGAAGTTCACTGAGCATTAATCCTAATACACACAGGGAAAAGGCAGCACTCAGCATTTTTCTTGCTGTTAGAACCAACAGGACTCTGAAGGCAATGTAAACAAACTCCTACTATAGGAAATAAGCCTAAAAATCAAATAAAGTAAATTATGGAATCTACTATGCTATATACAAAGCTTTTGTGGCATCAAAAAGTTGCACGGTATTGATATATGTCCACCACGGTTCAAAAAATGGAACACATTTTAAGCTTTGACTCTGTACTTATTGGTTTAATAACAGGCATTAGTTATGACAGATTTGTGGAAATGATAAAAAAAAAACATTTAGAAGGTTTCCTGAATTGTGCACAAAAAAAGACCAGATAGCAATCAATTTCAGCTCTTAAAGGTTGACATGATAAGACTTCTATATTTTCTATACATTCATCTTGGACTAGATCATCATGTTTGTGGAGATTGCCTATACTTTGAGGATTTAGAGGTTTGCTTTTGTAATGTGCTTGTAATGGAACTACAATCCCCTTGGGAAGATAACCTCTTTAGATTAATTAATATTATTTGATTTTCTGCTTTCTTGTGTGTCGACCAGGAAAGTTCCATAATTCTCCTATCTGTTTTTACCAATGTCTAAAAGTCTGCAGATGTGTTAAATGATTCAATTTTACTTTATCAGATTTGTCAGAATGTCTATAAAGTCAATGGAAATGTGTAGCAACAGCAGGTAAAAATGTTGATATGAATATAAATTGAAGCCAAACTGACATTCTATATTCCGGTTAAAATGCTCACCAAATTATAGACCAGGGCGTCAATGAATACATAAGTAGGAAGAAATCAAGTCTATCCAACAGCCCCACCAAAGAAAAATTTCTTCCCTCAAGATTGAAAAAATATATATACCTTATTTAATTCATACAATACTTATAAAAACATGTAGTTAGAACAGCAGCAGGTGAGACCCCAAGAGAGGGCAAAGAGGGAACTGCAGAGTCCGTCAGCCCCAGAGTGTAATCCAGCAATGAAACCACTATCACAATATGTCCACAGGAAACATTATTAGCACCCAGGGCACTATGGCCACATATGGGTTGCTTACAAAACCTATATAGGGACAGGATAGGAAGTCATATCAGTACCGTCTGTGGCCCGCCGACTCTGCAGTGACCTCCTCCCTGGTGACAGCAGAGTCGGTGTGGGGCATTCCGGTTAAAAGTAGAACTGAAATTTATGAACTTTACTATCAGATACATTTGATATAAATACATCAATCTATGACCTTTCTTTTGGTATATGCTGAAGTCTATCTACTGTATACTAGATTTACAGACTAGGTGCCTAAAACAGAGGAAGCTCTTCGAAATACTGCACCTTCATCTTGAGTTAGATTTTCAGTTCCATCACATCCTATGTATACAGGCCATTTCCTTTGAGAAGAATACCTCTCTAGAAGAAATTTCAATAACATTTTAGGTAGTTGTCTCTTTTCTTTGTAGATGCACCACTGGTTACCATTACTTAGCCTTGTAAAAGTATTCATCCCCTTGGTGTTTTAGCTCCTTTAGATCCTGGTATTAAAAAGGCTTTTAGCATGGACCTGACCAAAATAGCTCAAATTTGTACAGCGGAGTGAAAAACAAAAGACCTTGTTTAAAAAATAAATACCTCTAATTGAAAGGTTGAGAGTGCATATGTATTCACCCCGTTTATCATGATACCCCTAAATCTGGTCCAACAAATTAACTTTCAATGTTCACATAATTAAGTTAGGCCCCACTGTGCAATTAAAGTGTCACATGATGTGAGTAATTGCACCCATTCTAAAAAGCAGTAACACTATGAACTAAACATAAAGACCAAAAAGTTCTCCAATGAGGTCAGAGACAAAGTTGTCGAGAAGTATAGATCAGGGTTGGGTTAAGAAAAAACATCACAAATTTTGAACATCCCATGGAGCACCATTTAATCCATTTAAACAAAATAAAAATATTGCAGAGGTACACACCTGACAAGAGAAAGCCACCCACCAAAACTCATAGATTGTATACTGAACCTGGTAGATGGGGACAGTCTAAGATAATACACAAGGGAATTGTCTTCCAAAAATATCACATCACTCTCTGATAGATTAAAACATGTAAAGTTTATTCGATCATTACTATTTGTGGAATACAAGAGGATTGCAAACTCTGACACACCACCATCGTCTGTTCTCACTGTGCTGCTTTATTTTTTAATCATTCTAAGGGATTTGGTAGCGGGACAGAAATTTTCTGGGGTAGGTGGGCACTTTGCAGCAGAACACAAAAGAATGTTAGTTCAACAGAAGGAATTTTCTTTTAAAATTGACCTCAGTCAGCTTTAGGCCTCATGCACATGACCATGGTGTGTTTTGCGGTCCGCAAATCACGGATTCGCAAAACACGGATGTGTCCGTGCGCGTCATCCGCAAAGCGTGAAGAATAGGACATGTTAATTTTTTTTAGCGGGGCAACAGAACGGAGCAACGGATGCGGACAGCACACGGAGTGCTGTCCGCATCTTTTGCGGCCCCATTGAAGTGAATGGGTCCGCATCCGGTCCGCCAAAACGGCGGCTCGGATGCGGACCAAAACAACGGGCATCTGCATGAGGCCTTATTCTTCCTATTCATGGCAAAACAATTGACAGTACAGTGCAAAACAATATCAAAATAAATCCTAAGCGCCTGCCCACTAACTAGATGCTACAGGGTGGTCGACGAAAAAGTAGGCTGCCTCCAATATCTCCACATTAAACTGCTAAATAGTAAATATGTCTTAGTTGCCCATACCAGACAATCAGAGCTCAGCTTTCATTTTTTCAGAGCCCTGTAGGAACTAAAAGCTGAGCTCTAATTGGTTTCTATGGGTTACTAAGACAGTTTGATTTGGGGATATTGGAGTTGGACTACTTTTTTGTGGGCCACCCTGTATGACATGCAGCTTTCCTCAATATTAGAGTTTAATCATACTAGCTAGCCCCCTGGTTGTGGCTCCCCAAGCTTAGCATAGCCTGCTTACTCATACTGGGAGCCAGTTCAATTGGGAATGCATCCTTTAGTCCCCCAAATCCAATAACTAGGCCTATTCCAAGTTTTAGACATAAAACCTCAGAGAAATGTCCTTCTGTCCTATAGACTCCATTTATTGCTTCACATTCTCCACTGTGGTAGCATAACTAAATTACATCACAATAAAACAGTATAAAGTCCTGTTAGCCTACTTTGCCAGAGTTGATCACATCTGGCATAGCCAGAAACTGCTGGAGCACCACCAGGCCCCATTTCAAGCAGTATTTTTTGTCTGCCCAAATCCTAGCACTAATGCTAGAAACAGGCCGGATCCCGGCGGAGTCCCATTATGGTCAATAGACTCTGGCGATCAAAGGTAGTATCCGGCTATGCCAGATAAGATGAACTCCAGCAGGTTGTTCCTCTACCAGAATAGCCTGCTGGAACAGTGTAGCGCTAGTGTGAAACTTGCCTAAGACAGAAAGATATCTTTTCATTACTAAGCAGCGATCTGCGATTTATAGAGTCTTATTTCGCTGATTGCTTGTTATTGTGATTGCTGCTTGTTTGCCCGTAGATCATTTACACTGCCAGTGACTGGCTGAATTTCTCATTAGACAAGAGGATTTGTTGATGACTTGTGATAATCTCTCAGGCAGGCAGATTTGTCCGATCCATGGAAAATGAACGGTTTATCATTTTTTGTTTGATCGCCGCACACCATTCATTACATGCCATGATAATTTCTAAAATTCTAAAAAATACAAGTGATAATCATCCATTCCAAAAGGCCCTCCTCTGAAATTTCTGTTGGAGTTAGTCATTTGAATACAGGTGAAACTCGAAAAATTAAAAATATTGTGCAAAAGTTCATTTATTTCAATAATGCAACTTAAAAGGAGTTAGAAAAATTTGAATATTGTGAAAAGGTTCAACATTCTAGGCTCAAAGTGTTACCCTCTAGTCAGCTAATTAATCCATACCTCCTGAGCAAAGGGTCCCTGAAACTGTGACTTTGGGGTTTCATAAGCTGTAAAAGCCATAATGATCCAAATTGTAACAAATAAAGGCTTGAAATATCTCGCTTTACATGTAATGAGTTTATCTCTAGAGTTGAGCGAACACCTGGATGTTCGTGTTCAAGAAGTTCGGCCGAACTTCCCGGAAATGTTCGGGTTCGGGATCCGACCCGAACTTCGTCCCGAACCCCATTGAAGGTAATGGGGACCCGAACTTTTCGGCACTAAAAAGGCTGTAAAACAGCCCAGGAAAGGGCTAGAGGGCTGCAAAAGGCAGCAAAATGTAGTTAAATCCCCTGCAAACAAATGTGGATAGGGAAATGAATAAAAATAAAAATAAAATAAATAAAAATTAACCAATATCAATTGGAGAGAGGTCCCATAGCAGAGAATCAGGCTTCATGTCAGCAGAGAATCAGTCTTCATGTCATAGAGAATCAGGCTTCACGTCAGCCAAAACTGGAACAGTCCATTGTCATATATTTAGGCCCCAGCACCCAGACAGAGGAGAGAGGTCCCATAACAGAGATTCAGGCTTCATGTCAGCAGAGAATCAGTCTTCATGTAATAGCAAAGAATCAGGCTTCACGTCAGCCAAAACTGGAACAGTCCATTGTCATATATTTAGGCCCCGGCACCCAGACAGAGGAGAGAGGTCCCATAACAGAGATTCAGGCTTCATGTCAGCAGAGAATCAGTCTCCATGTCATAGCAGAGAATCAGGCTTCACGTCAGCCAAAACTGGAACAGTCCATTGTCATATATTTAGGCCCCGGCACCCAGACAGAGGAGCGAGGTCCCATAACAGAGATTCAGGCTTCATGTCAGCAGAGAATCAGTCTTCATGTCATAGCAGAGAATCAGGCTTCACGTCAGCCAAAACTGAAACAGTCCATTGTCAGATATTTAGGCCCCGGCACCCAGAAAGAGGAGAGAGGTCCCATAGCAGAGATTCAGGCTTCATGTCATAGCAGAGAATCATGCTTCACGTCACCCAACACTGGAACAGTCCATTGTCAGATATTTAGGCCCCGGCACCCAGGCAGAGGAGAGAGGTCCCATAGCAGAGATTCAGGCTTCATGTCATAGCAGAGAATCATGCTTCATGTCAGCCAAAACTGAAACAGTCCATTGTCAGATATTTAGGCCCCGGCACCCAGAAAGAGGAGAGAGGTCCCATAGCAGAGATTCAGGCTTCATGTCATAGCAGAGAATCATGCTTCACGTCACCCAACACTGGAACAGGCCACTGTCAGATATTTTTAGGCCCCGGCACCCAGACAGGCACCCAGTTCATTCAACTTTGGGTTGCCCCGCAATATAATGGTAAAATGAAAATAAAAATAGGATTGAATGAGGAAGTGCCCTGGAGTACAATAATATATGGTTAAGGGGAGGTAGTTAATGTCTAATCTGCACAAGGGATGGACAGGTCCTGTGGGATCCATGCCTGGTTCATTTTTATGAACGTCAGCTTGTCCACATTGGATGTAGACAGGCGGCTGCGTTTGTCTGTAATGACGCCCCCTGCCGTGCTGAATACACGTTCAGACAAAACGCTGGCCGCCGGGCAGGCCAGCACCTCCAAGGCATAAAAGGCTAGCTCTGGCCATGTGGACAATTTGGAGATCCAGAAGTTGAATGGGGCCGAACCATCAGTCAGTACGTGGAGGGGTGTGCACAGGTACTGTTCCACCATGTTAGTGAAATGTTGCCTCCTGCTAACACGTTCCGTATCAGGTGGTGGTGCAGTTAGCTGTGGCGTGGTGACAAAACTTTTCCACATCTCTGCCATGCTAACCCTGCCCTCAGAGGAGCTGGCCGTGACACAGCTGCGTTGGCGACCTCTTGCTCCTCCTCTGCCTTCGCCTTGGGCTTCCACTTGTTCCCCTGTGACATTTGGGAATGCTCTCAGTAGCGCGTCTACCAATGCGCGCTTGTACTCGCGCATCTTCCTATCATGCTCCAGTGCAGGAAGTAAGGTGGGCACATTGTCTTTGTACCGGGGATCCAGCAGGGTGGCAACCCAGTAGTCCGCACACGTTAAAATGTGGGCAACTATGCTGCCGTTGCGCAGGCACTGCAGCATATAGTCGCTCATGTGTGCCAGGCTGCCCAGAGGTAAGGACAACTGTCCTCTGTGGGAGGCGTATCGTCATCGTCCTGCGTTTCCCCCCAGCCACGCACCAGTGATGGGCCCGAGCTGCGTTGGGTGCCACCCCGCTGTGAACATGCTTCATCCTCATCCTCCTCCACCTCCTCCTCATCCTCATCCTCCTCGTCCTCCAGTAGTGGGCCCTGTCTGGCCACATTTGTACCTGGCCTCTGCTGTTGCAAAAAACCTTCCTCTGAGTCACTTCGAAGAGACTGGCCTGAAAGTGCTAAAAATGACCCCTCTTCCTCCTCCTCCTCCTGGGCCACCTCCTCTTCCATCATCGCCCTAAGTGTTTTCTTAAGGAGACATAGAAGTGGTATTGTAACGCTGATAACGGCATCATCGCCACTGGCCATGTTGATGGAGTACTCGAAACAGCGCAACAGGGCACACAGGTCTCGCATGGAGGCCCAGTCATTGGTGGTGAAGTGGTGCTGTTCCGCAGTGCGACTGACCCGTGCGTGCTGCAGCTGAAACTCCACTATGGCCTGCTGCTGCTCGCACAGTCTGTCCAGCATGTGCAAGGTGAAGTTCCACCTGGTGGGCACATCGCATATGAGGCGGTGAGCGGGAAGGCCGAAGTTACGCTGTAGCGCAGACAGGCGAGCAGCTGCAGGATGTGAACGCCGGAAGCGCGCACAGACGGCCCGCACTTTATGCAGCAGCTCTGACATGTCGGGGTAGTTGTGAATAAACTTCTGCACCACCAAATTCAGCACATGCGCCAGGCAAGGGATGTGCGTCAAACCGGCTAGTCCCAGAGCTGCAACGAGATTTCGCCCATTATCGCACACCACCAGGCCGGGCTTGAGGCTCACCGGCAGCAACCACTCGTCGGTCTGTTGTTCTATACCCCGCCACAACTCCTGTGCGGTGTGGGGCCTGTCCCCCAAACATATGAGTTTCAGAATGGCCTGCTGACGTTTACCCCGGGCTGTGCTGAAGTTGGTGGTGAAGGTGTGTGGCTGACTGGATGAGCAGGTGGGAGAAGAGGAGGAGGAAACCGAGGAGGAGGAAGAGGCAACAGGAGGCAAAGAATGTTGCCCTGCGATCCTTGGCGGCGGAAGGACGTGCACCAAACAGCTCTTCGCCTGGGGCCCAGCTGCCACTACATTTACCCAGTGTGCAGTTAGGGAGATATAGCGTCCCTGGCCGTGCTTACTGGTCCACGTATCTGTGGTTAGGTGGACCTTGCCACAGATGGCGTTGCGCAGTGCACACTTGATTTTATCGGATACTTGGTTGTGCAGGGAAGGCATGGCTCTCTTGGAGAAGTAGTGGCGGCTGGGAACAACATACTGTGGGACAGCAAGCGACATGAGCTGTTTGAAGCTGTCTGTGTCCACCAGCCTGAATGACAGCATTTCATAGGACTGTAGTTTAGAAATGCTGGCATTCAGGGCCAGGGATCGAGGGTGGCTAGGTGGGAATTTACGCTTTCTCTCAAATGTTTGTGAGATGGAGAGCTGAAAGCTGCCGTGTAACATGGTTGAGATGCTTGCTGACGGAGGTGGTGGTGGTGTTGGTGGTACATCCTCTGCTTGCTGGGCGGCAGGTGCCAACGTTCCTCCAGAGACGGAGGCGGCAGCAGCAGAAGAGGTAGCAGGGGGAGCCTGACTGAGTTCCTTGTTTTTAAGGTGTTTACTCCACTGCAGTTTATGCTTTGCATGCAGGTGCCTGGTCATGCAGGTTGTGCTAAGGTTCAGAACGTTAATGCCTCGCTTCAGGCTCTGATGGCACAGCGTGCAAACCACTCGGGTCTTGTCGTCAGCACATTGTTTGAAGAACTGCCACGCCAGGGAACTCCTTGAAGCTGCCTTTGGGGTGCTGGGTCCCAGATGGCGGTGGCCAATAGCAGACGGACTCTCTTGGCGGCGGGTGTTCTGCTTTTGCCCACTGCTCCCTCTTTTGCTACGCTGTTGGCTCGGTCTCACCACTGCCTCTTCCTCCGAATTCTGAAAGTCAGTGGCACGACCTTCATTCCATGTGGGGTCTAGGACCTCATCGTCCCCTGCATCGTCTTCCACCCAGTCTTCCTCCCTGACCTCCTGTTCAGTCTGCACACTGCAGAAAGATGCAGCAGTTGGCACCTGTGTTTCATCATCATCAGAGACGTGCTGAGGTGGTATTCCCATGTCCTCATCATTAGGAAACATTAGTGGTTGTGCGTTAGTGCATTCTATCTTTTCCACCCCTGGGGAAGGGCTAGGTGGATGCCCTTGGCAAACCCTGCCAGCAGAGTCTTCAAACAGCATAAGAGACTGCTGCATAACTTGAGGCTCAGACAGTTTCCCTGATATGCATGGGGGTGATGTGACAGACTGATGGGCTTGGTTTTCATGCGCCATCTGTGCGCTTTCTGCAGAAGACTGGGTAGGAGATAATGTGAACGTGCTGGATCCACTGTCGGCCACCCAATTGACTAATGCCTGTACCTGCTCAGGCCTTACCATCCTTAGAATGGCATTGGGCCCCACCAAATATCGCTGTAAATTCTGGTGGCTACTGGGACCTGAGGTAGTTGGTTCAGTAGGACGTATGGCTGTGGCAGAACGGCCACGTCCTCTCCCAGCACCAGAGGGTCCACTAACACCACCACGACCATGTCCGCATCCGCATCCCTTACTAGATGTTTTCCTCATTGTTACCGTTCACCACAATAAGAAAAAAATTATTTGGCCTAATGTAATGAATTCAAATTCAGGCCTTTTTTTACAGGCACCTAACACTATCTGGCTATCTATTTAGGTACCGTATTACACTAATACAGGCACAACAGTAACGACAGATTTAGCTGAATATAAATTGTAGGCCTAGTATTTAGACGCTGGATGACAGGTATCCCTTTTACAGACAGAATTAAACTTGGAAATGTACGGTAGCGTGTGAAGTTATTGAGGATGACCCTATCCGCACCTTCAATCTAATATACCCTTTTATGGATAGATTTAAAGTTGGCCTGATACAGCAGAAACCACTGATTTAGGGAATTGCTAAGTTGGGAATTGTATTCAACCCAGAACAAAAACTGTGCTTTGGCGGACACTAAATAAATAGACCAGCCTCAGCAATAAACACAGATTTAGCTGAATATAAATTTTAGGCCTATTATTTAGGCGCTGGGTGACAGGTATACGTTTACGGACAGAATTATTTAAACTTGGAAATGCACGGTAGCGTGTGAAGTTATTGAGGATGACACTATCCGCACCTTCAATCTAATATACCCTTTTATGGATCAATTTAAACTTGGCCTGATACAGCAGAAAAAAAATATTTAGGGGATTGCTAAATTGGGAATTGTATTCAAACCAGAACAAAAACTGTCCTTTGGCGGACACTAAATTAATTGACCAGCCTTAGCAATAAACACAGATTTATCTGAATATAAATTTTAGGCCTATTATTTAGGCGCTGGGTGACAGGTATACGTTTACGGACAGAATTATTTAAACTTGGAAATGCACAGTAGCGTGTGAAGTTATTGAGGATGACACTATCCGCACCTTCAATCTAATATACCCTATTATGGATCAATTTAAACTTGGCCTGATACAGCAGAAAAAAAATATTTAGGGATTGCTAATTTGGGAATTGTATTCAAACCAGAACAAAAACTGTGCTTTGGCGGACACTAAATAAATTGACCAGCCTCAGCAATAAACACAGATTTAGCTGAATATAAATTTTAGGCCTATTATTTAGGCGCTGGGTGACAGGTATACGTTTACAGACAGAATTATTTAAACTTGGAAATGCATGGTAGCTTGTGAAGTTATTGAGGATGACACTATCCGCACCTTCAATCTAATATACACTTTTATGGATCAATTTAAACTTGGCCTGATACAGCAGAAAAAAAATATTTAGGGGATTGCTAAGTTGGGAATTGTATTCAACCCAGAACAAAAACTGTGCTTCGGCAGACAGCAGACAGTATTACAATTGGCTAGCCACAGCTGAAACACCAGATTTAGGGTACTGCTATTTTGGCCAATTGTATTTTACCCCTCAATAAAATAGCAAGCACAGCCAAGCCCCTGATGTAGGATATAGCAAAAAAATAACCACACTATTGATGGTTAAATGGACTTGGTGGCAGCTTGTGCTGGCGCACCACAAGACACAAAATGGCCGCCGATCACCCAAGAAAAAAGTGACATAAAAACTCTCTGGGCAGCCTAAAAACAGTGAACAATTAAATAGCAGCAGTTCAATGATCCACAGCTGTAGATCGATCACTGAATTAAGTGTTTTTGCAGAGTAAATCCCTGCCTAATCTCGCCCTAACAGCAGCTGCAACCTCTCCCTACACTGATCATAGCAGAGTGACGTGCGGCGCTACGTGTCTCCAGCTTAAATAGAGGCTGGGTCACATGCTGCACTGGCCAATCACAGCCGTGCCAATAGTAGGTATGGCTGTGATGGCCTCTTGGGGCAAGTAGTATGACGCTTGTTGATTGGCTGCTTTGCAGCCTTTCAAAAAGCGCCAAGAAAGCGCTGAACCCGAACCCGAACCCAGACTTTTACGAAAATGTTCGGGTTCGTGTCACGGACACCCCAAAATTCGGTACGAACCCGAACTATACAGTTCGGGTTCGCTCATCCCTATTTATCTCATACATTAGTTTTAACTTTTTTAGTTGCATTACTGAAATAAATGAACTTTGCACGATATTCAAATTTTTGGAGTTTCACCTGTGTTCAGATGTGCACCACTATGGATCCACTCACTATACTGAGATGAATGGAGTCCACTTTGGACTCCATTTGACCTGCTTTCTGTCTGTTCATATTTTTTTTCCAGGACATAATAGCATACAGGATGCTCTGTAGAGAATAAATAGCGAAGGGTGAATACCAAAGAATCTTACTTGATCAGCTGTTTATTTAAAAAGAAGTCTGAAATGCATTTTCCCAGGAGATGAAGTAAGCCAGGCCGGTTTATTGAAAATGAAATTGACTGCAATCTTTTCCTTCATCTCTGGATTGCTAGCATTTTTTTTACAGTGTTGTCGTATATTTGCTGATTAAAAGTAGACATATTAAAATGTCTTTCACTACTCATTGGGGGATCCAACCTCCATGTAAATGTATTCATAGTAACATGGTAAATATCTGCTAATTATTGCTTTCACATATTTTTGTCTCAAAGGCTAGATGCCTGTGCTAATTTAAACAGCTGTTTCTGAATAAAAATGATGATCCCTCCATATGTCAAATATCTGTACACTGAAGCCCTTTATCTTAGCGTCTTGTTTGGACCCGCTCGCTTATAAAGAGATAAATATCAAAGAAGGTATTTTCATATTGGAAATCCCAAAAGAATGGCTATTTGATTCTGAAAATTCAATTTTGTTTGCTCATCTTTGCATTACCCACTGTGTAAATTTACATATAATTGATCATTTGATCTTGTTAGCAAGACACGCTTGTGCTGATTGCGTATAGTAATTTGCTTCTTCCCTAATATGGTTGTCTATGGACAACATTGAGAGCGCAATCAAACAAGGACTTTAAAAAAGCCCACACAGTTGCAATATTTAACCATTGCAAACTGAAAGCATGATAGATGAAGACCATGGGTCAGATTTATCATTACTCTGACAGCTGACTCCACTTTCACATATGGCTAAAGTCAGTTTTATGATCGGCCCTTTAAGACTGTAATAAATGTGGTTTGAGGGTAGCAGTTTATCCGTCATAAGCAGCTTTACAAAAGTCGCACGTCTTTACGAAAAAGTCACATGTTGTATTAAAAAGTCGCATAAGATAAGCATGGTCCTCACTGGAGTGAAATTGCGCATTTTTTTGCTACTTTTTTGCTACTTTTTAAATAGTCGCAATAGTAAATCTGTCTAGAGATTCATTTACATAAGAAAACACGCCCACTTTCAGAAAACTGGCGAGCATAGTGCAGAGCCAATAAAAGCCGCAAATTTGTGCGCAGTTTAAGCGATTGCGTAAAAATTTGAGACTTTTTCACTCCATTATTCTGACTTGAGCTAATGATAAATCTGGCCCATAACTCTATGGCAAACAAGTAATTTGTTCTGAAGCCCCAAAATTGACATTACAAATTAAGGAAATGCAGATTGAAAAAAGAGCGCAAACTGCATTAAACTAGAGATTAGTTAGAATTTAAATTTGACTCAAATTTAAAAATAAAATTCTGATTGGGTAGAATGAAAGAGTGAGATTCCCCCGCGTGAGGAGCTGAGGCTCAGTTCACACATCAGTTATTTGGTCAGTTATTTCCATCAGTTTTTCTGATCCAAAATCAGGAGGGGAGGCTACACAGAGATCAGGTATAATGAAAATATTTGCAGCTGTTCTGTGTTTTTGACCAGCAATTGGTTTTGGCTCACAATAACTGATGGAAATAACTGATCAAATAACTGACATGTAAACAAGGTCTAAGACACATCTCTTCTGGGTATGCAAATTAGCTTTCCTTCCTAAAGGAACAGGAAGCCTCTTGCTACATTTGCGGCCTGGGTCTGTCACTGCTGCACTAATTCAATTGGGAACATTATTCATTGCACTACTCCTATTTTACCTTCACTGCTACTCCCATCTTCTCTCTGCTCTGTGTGCAGTTACACGACTGCTTCTAATTGTTAATCAGCTTCTGCTATAAATGCTGCACAGCTTCCATTTTGTTGAGGGACACGGGTTGTAATCTCACTGGTTTGATGTAGGACATAGAACCGTGCTGGAAAAACATTAATATTTTGGTCTTCACGCCAGCCTCACTGCGATGCCCGAATTTTCCAATTGTGGGGATTCGCTCTAGTAGACAGGACAAGCGGACGCAGTATAGAGGCAAAGACCAGTTTGTAACTCAAAAAAACTTCAGTGTTTTATTCACACTTAGGCCTCATGCACACGACCGTTGTGTGCATCCGTGGCCGTTGTGCCGTTTTCATTTTTTTTTCGCGGACCCATTGACTTTCAATGGGTCCGTGGAAAAATCGGAAAGTGCACCGTTTTGCAGCCGCATCCGTAATCCGTGTTTCCTTTGTCCTATTTTTTTGACGAACAACGGTTCACGGACTCATTCAAGTCAATGGGTCCGTGAAAGAACACGGATGCACACAAGATTGGCATCCGCGTCCGTGATCCGTGGCCGTAGGTTACTTTCATACAGACGGATCCGAAGATCCGTCTGCATAAAAGCTTTTTCAGAGATGAGTTTTCACTTTGTGAAAACTCATATCCGACAGTATATTCTAACACAGAGGCGTTCCCATAGTGATGGGGACGCTTCTAGTTAGAATATACTACAAACTGTGTACATGACTGCCCCCTGCTGCCTGGCAGCACCCGATCTCTTACAGGGGGCTGTGATCCGCACAATTAACCCCTCAAGTGCTGCACCTGAGGGGTTAATTGTGCATATCATAGCCCCCTATAAGAGATCAGGGGCTGCCAGGCAGCAGGGGGCAGACCCCCCTCCCTCCCCAGTTTTAATTTCATTGGTGGCCAGTGCGGCCCCCCCGGCCCCCCTCCCTCCCTCTATTGTATTATTTTCATTGGTGGCACAGTGTGCGGCCCCCCCTGCCCCCCCTCCCTCTATTGTATTATTTTCATTGGTGGCACAGTGTGCGGCCTCCCCTTACTTAGCAATATTAGAAGCATCATACTTACCTGCTGTGCTGTCTGTGACCGGCCGGGAGCTCCTCCTACTGGTAAGTGACAGATCATTAAGCAATGTGCCGCACAGACCTGTCACTTACCAGTAGGAGGAGCTTCAGGCCGGTCACAGACAGCGCAGCAGGTAAGTATGATGCTTCTAATATTGCCAAGTAACCATGGCAACCAGGACTGCAGTAGCGTCCTGGTTGCCATGGTTACCGATCGGAGCCCCAGCGATTAAACTGGGACTCCGATCAGAACTCTCCGCTGCCACCAATGATCGGGATGGGGGGGGGGAGAGGGGAGGCCGCAGACTGTGCCACCAATGAAAATAATACAATAGAGGGAGGGAGGGGAGGCCGGGGGGGCCGCACACTGTGCCACCAATAAAAATAATACAATAGAGGGAGGGGCCGCACACTGGCCACCAATGAAATTAATACAATAGAGGGAGGGAGGGGGGGCCGAGGGGGGTCTACCCCCTGCTGCCTGGCAGCCCCTGATCTCTTACAGGGGACTATGATATGCACAATTAACCCCCCTCAGGTGCGGCACCTGAGGGGTTAATTGTGCGGATCACAGCCCCCTGTAAGAGATTGGGTGCTGCCAGGCAGCAGGGGGCAGTCATGTACACAGTTCTTAGTATATTCTAACTTGAAGCGTCCCCATCACCATGGGAACGCCTCTGTGTTAGAATATACTGTCGGATCTGAGTTTCACAATCTAACTCATATCCAACAGTATATTCTAACATAGAGGCGTTCCCATGGTGATGGGGACGCTTCAAGTTAAAATATACCATCGGATTGGAGAAAACTCCGATCCGATGGTATAATAGGGACTCCTGACTTTACATTGAAAGTCAATGGGGGACGGATCAGTTTGAAATTGCACCATATTGTGTCAACGTCAAACGAATCCGTCCCCATTGACTTGCATTGTAATTCAGGACGGATCCGTTTGGCTCCGCACGGCCAGGCGGACACCAAAACGACTTTTTTTTCATGTCCGTGGATCCTCCAAAAATCAAGGAAGAGCCACGGATGAAAAAACGGTCACGGATCATGGACCTACGGACCCCGTTTTTGCGGACGGGGTAAAAAAAAACGGTTGTGTGCATAAGGCCTTATGGCAACAAAACAGTACGACAGTCTATTTGCAGTTTTGGTGTTCGTTCACACCTGGACAGTTAATACAGCAACACAGTCACCTGTTCTCCTAAATGTTAGTTTACACCCGATCGCCATTGCTCAGGACAGAGCAGACCTCCCAAACTCAGGCCTCCAGCCTAGCACATGGCTCAGATCCCAATCCAGCGATTGCCAGAGCTTCTCTGTCAGAGACAGAGGTAATCACACCCAGCTGACACTTACGGCAGTTTTTTTTATAGGCCAGACAAGACCTGGCCTGGAAGGTGGGAGTAGTCACCCACCTAGCACTTTGACTACTCCCATTAAGATCCGTCCTGGATCAGCTATACAGCTATACTAAATAGCTAGTTGTCAAACAGCAACTGCTGCTGACACATGAAAACTGGCTCTTACTCCACCGAGGCCAGGAACCTTGCGCCTTACTAAATACCTCCCCCCTTTGCCAGACAGTGTAATCGGGACAGGGCTTCCATGTTTCCCTGCAAGCGGCCTGCCCTGTGTTCCACTGAGTACTTGAAATTCTGTTATGACAAGAACCATCTGGTGACCCGAGAATTCCTCTCCTTGGCATGGCTCATCCACTTGAGAGGGGAGTGGTCGGTCACCAGACGGAGCTTTCTCCCCAACAGATAATAGCGGAGAGACTCGAGTGCCCATTTGATGGTCAGGCACTCTCTCTCCACTATACTGTACCTAGTCTCGGCTGGGGTGAATTTGCGGCTCAGAAAAACAACAGGATGTTCCTCCCCATTGATTCCCTGAGCTAGTACAGCTCCGAGGCCTAATTCAGATGCATCGATCTGTACCATAAACTCCCTCCTGAAGTCGAGCGTCACCAAAATTGATGACCGGCACAGGACTGACTCGGAAAAAGCCTCTTTTGCCTGGTCATTCCAGCGCACCATCACGGACTTCCGTCCCTTCAAGAGCCCTGTCAACTGAGCCTCTAAAGTGGCAAAATGGGGAACGAACCTCATATAATAACCCACCATTCCCAGGAACGACTTTACTTGCCTAGTGGTGAGAGGTCGGGGCCAATTCCAAATAGCCTCTATTTTATTAACTTGGGGTTTGATAACTCCACGTCCAATGACATACCCCAGGTACTTAGTCTCCTCTAACCCTATCGTGCATTTCTTTGGGTTAGCGGTCAGACCAGCCATCCTAAGGGATTTCACTACAGCCTGCACTTTGGGTAGATGACTTTCCCAGTCGATACTGTGGATGAAGATATCATCCAGGTAGGCCGAAGCGTACCGACAATGTGGACGAAGTACAATGTCCATGAGTCGTTGGAACGTGGCGGGGGCAGCATGCAGACCAAAGGGTAATACTTTATACTGATACAGCCCCTCAGGGGTGAAAAAGGCAGTTTTCTCTTTGGCAGCCTCCGTTAAGGGCACCTGCCAGTAGCCCTTCATGAGGTCCAAAACAGAAAAATATTGTGATTTTTCTAACCTCTCGATAAGCTCATCTACCCGGGGCATGGGATACACATCGAACTTGGAGATTTCGTTTAGTTTGCGAAAATCATTACAGAATTGTAACGTCCCATCCGGCTTGGGTATTAAGACTATCAGACTGGCTCATTAACTTTTGGACTCCTCAATGACATCTAGTTGCAGCATTAGCTGCACTTCCTCTGAGATGGCTTGTCGCCGAGCCTCGGGTACACGGTATGGTTTTTACTGGACTTTTGCCTGAGCCTGAGACTTTTGCCTGGATTATGGAAATGCATCCAGGGAAGTCCGAGAACACATCCGTGTTATGACTAATGAACTCCCTGGCTTCCTGAGCCTATTTAGAGGAGAGGCTGTCAGCAATTTTTACTGTGGCAACTGCATCTCTTGCATCAAACCGAGTGTCCTGAACCTCTTCTCCTAGAAAACCTGGCCGCGGGTTGTCTTCAGTAGAGGACTTCCTATTTTTACATGGTTTTAGTAAATTCACATGGTACACCTGCTCTGGCTTTCGCCTCCCCGGCTGGTGTACCTTGTAATTTACCTCTCCCACTTCCTCGAGTACCTCGTAGGGCCCCTGCCACCTACCTAGGAACTTACTGTCTACGGTTAGTACCAGAACCAAAACCCAATCACCCGGGTTAAAGTTCCGGACCTGAGCCTGCCGATTATAGACCCTACTCTGGGCTCACTGGGCCTCCTCCATATGCTCCCTGACCAGAGGCAACACTGTCTCCATCCGTCCTTGCATCTGGGTGACGTACTCAATAACACTTTTTTGCGGTGTGGGTTGTTGTTCACATGTTTCTTTGGCAATGTCCAACAGACAGCGAGGGTGTCTGCCATATAGCAGTTTGAAGGGCGAGAGGCCTGGGGCACCTCTCGCACTGCAAACCTGAGATAGGGCAGAAGAAGGTCCCAGTCCCTCCCATTCTTAGACACCACTCTTTTTTACATGTTTTTTAATGTTTGATTAAATCTTTCTACCAGGCCATCGATTTGCGGTGATACATGGACGTCCATAGCTGTTTTATGTGGAGCAACTTTCAGAGTTCCCTCATGACCTTGGACATAAAAGGGGTCCCTTGGTCGCTCAAAACCTCTTTAGGTAGTCCCACTCAGAAAAACATTTCCATTAACGCCTTAGCTATGAGTTTGTCTGATGTATGTCGCAGTGGCACCGACTCCGGGTACCGAGTGGCGTAGTCGAGGACGATCAAGATGTGTTGGTGCCCTATAGCGGACTTCGGGAACTGGGCCTATGATATCCATAGCAATTCACTCAAAAAGGACCTTGATAATCGGGAGAGGTACCAGGGGACCCTGGAAATGTGGCTGAGGGCTATTTATCTGGCAGGTTGGGCAAGATTTACAAAACTCTTCTACCACTCTGAACACACTGGGCCAGTAAAACCACTGTAGTATTCGGTCCTGCATTTTCTGCCATCCCAAGTGACCCCCAACAGCATGTTGGTGGGAAAGCTCCAATACGAGCTTGCGATATGCCTTGTGCACCACCAGCTGTTCAACATGCTCACACTGTAGTTGGTTTACCCGATACAGCATTTCCTGGTAAACAACAAAACGGCGAAACATCGACTCGGCCCCAGGTTTTTATGGTTCACCATCAATTATTACAACATTCTCCCAGGCCCGGGATAAGGTTGGGTCCCGGTGTTGTGCGGTTCTGAAATTTTCCCCGGAGACATTGAGGCCTGCCAATTCAGGACCCGAAGGCAAGTCCTCAACGTCTCCTACAAACACACTCAGCGGGGTTGTCACCCCTACTGCAGGCCCTTTGGCCTTCGGTTCCCAGAGTTTTGGCCTACCGCCCAAGCCAGGCCACAGTGCTGGAGTTACCCCTGACTCAGGTGCATTAACAACTCTCACGGCTGGCCACAGGGCCGGGAAGCCCGGAAAGTCTTTCCCTATTATTAGTTCATAAGGTAAAGTGGTGGCAACGGCCACCTCGTGGGTCCACCTGCCGCATCCCGTGGATAGAGACACCAGGGCGGAGGGATAGTCCTTTAAATCTCCATGTATGTAAACAAACACGATTTTTCGGCCAGCATACTCGTCGGGCCGCACCAGGATAGCTCTTACCAGGGACACCAGACTCCCTGAGTCCAACAAAGCCACTGCCAGAGAGTCTCCCTCTTCTACCTGGCACTGGTGGTTATTGTCTATAGTCTCTGGGATACCTGATGCACACAGCTTCCTGGCATACAATGAGTTGCGGTATCCATAGTTAGTCTCCATGTGTCCAGGCTCCTGACACCGCCAGCATACTATCAGAGCCGGGTCTATGGGGGGTACACCCCGGGCAAGCTTGGTTGGCACAAGTCTCTGGGTCTGGGATGGAGATTGCTGGGGTTTGGCTGCCCCCCTCCTAAACGAACCCCCTTTCAAATTCCTGGTAGTCTCATAGTGTTCTATCAGGTCCACATCTCAAGGGCATTACCAGGAGAAACCTGGCCAATCCAGTGCTGGAGGAAGTATGGCAAACACATCAGCCAACAGACGGTCCAACATAGCAGCGGGACTCAGCACGTCAGGTTGCAGCCATTTTTGCAACAGATGCAATAGGGCATAATACTGGGGCCTCGCGGGCTCAGCCGGGTTAAACTCCCACTGATACACCCGCTCGGCCTAGACTAATACATTCACCCCCAGTCTTGCCAGGATCTCACCTTTTACTGTCAGGTAATCAGCCGTTTAATCGTCCGGTAAGTCAACATACACCTGCTAGTGTCCAGACGCCAGGAATGGAGCGACAACCTCAGCCCATTGCTCCCGGAGTAGCTTCTCTCTCACAGTTACGTTCTTGAAGATCGCCAAATAGGTCTTGATGTTGTCTGAGGGGTTCATCTTGGGGAATGCTGCACGGACCTCTTTCCTGGCATCATGGATGCTCTGGGATTCTCCTGCTGCTTGTAAAGCCACCACATGTTGTAACAGCAGCTGGTTTGTTTCCTGATGCTGCTTATTGGCCTTCCACTGTTGTAGGTTAGCCTCCATGAGGGCTTTCACGACAGTTTCTATTTTGTTGAGGGACACGGGTTGTAATCTCGCTGGTTTGATGTAGGACATTTAACCAAAACATAAATATTTTGGTCTTCACACCAGCCTCACTGTGATGCCCACATTCTCCAATTGTGGGGATTTGCTCGGGTAGACAGGACAAGTGGATGCAGTTTAGAGGCAAAGACCAGCTTGTAACTCAAAAAAAACTTCAGTGTTTTATTCACACTTATGGCAACAAAACAGTACGACAGTCCATTTGCAGTTTTGGTGTTCGCTCACACCTAGACAGTTAATACAGCAACACAGTCACCTGTTATCCTAGGTGTTCACACCCAATCAGAATTACTCAGGACAAAGCAGACCTCCCAAACTCAGGCCTCCAGCCTAGCACACGGCTCAGATCCCAATCCAGAGATTGCCAGAGCTCGTCTGTCAGAGAGAAAGGTAATCACACCCAGCTGACACTGCCAGATGTTTTTATTTATAGGCCAGTCAAGACCTGGCCTGGAACGTAGGGGGTAGTCAACCACCCAGCACTACTCCCAGTAAGAGCCGTCCTGGATCAGCTATGCAGCTATACTAAATAGCTGGGTGTCAAATAGCAACTGCTGCTGACACATGAAAACTTACTCCACCGAGGCCAGGAACCTCCGTGACACATACCTTTCGTCAATGACGGACCCTTGTGCTTTCCTACACCACGTACCAAACATCTGCCTGTTATACCGACTCAGATTCTCCTGCCCTTAGGCAGTCTACCATACTGACTTTCTGCTGCCTGACCTCTAATTGTTTCATGGAATTGCACAAACTCTGTATGCACTAACTGGTACCTGTTTACCAACTATAAGTATTGCCTTACTCCTTGATCAGCCACAGCAGTGTCCCTGAACCCTGTGGGGTCATGTAGAACTTGATGGCAGCAACCCTTTTCAAAAAAGTTGGGACAGGGACAAAAAAAAGCTGGAAAAGTAAGTGGTACAAATAAATAGTGATGAGCGGCAGTAGTCATATTCGAATTTGCGATATTTTGCGAATATTTTGCAGAATATTTGGAGAATATTCGCAAATTCGAATATTCGTTATATTCTACGATTTTTTTACTCAAAAAATCGACAAGGTAATGATCGCATAATATGCGAATTTTCGTAATGCTAATTTTTATCGCAAATTTTTCAATTGCCGAGCAAAAACATGATTCCTCCTTGCTTCTTGCTTGTGGGCCAATGAGTCATAGCACTATATCGAATATATTTGTTTTTTCGAATATTCGTAATATTCTAAAACAAGAATATATAGCAATACAGCCAATATTAGAAAAAAACGAATGTAGAGCAATTTAGCTAATTAAGTGCTATAATCTTTTTTTTTTTGAACTTCAGATGAGAAAAAAATTACAACTATTAGACAAAGAAGATTGACAAATTAGCTAAATTGCTCAAAGAAGATTAGACAAATTAGCTAAATTGCTCTATATTTGTTTTTGTTTTTAATATTCGCTATATTGCTATATATTCTTGTTTTAGAATATTACGAATATTCGAAAAAACAAATGTATTCGAATATTCGTAATATTCGAAAACAAGAATATATAGCAATATAGTGAATTTTTGAAAAAAAAACTAATATAGAGCAATTTAGCTAATATAGTGCTATAATCTTTTTTAATAGTTGAAATTTTTTTCCAATCTGAATTTCAGATGAGAAAAAAATTACAACTATTAGACACAAAAGATTATAGCACTATATTAGCCAAATTGCTCTATATTAGTTTTTTTTCGAATATTCGCTATATATTCTTGTTTTAGAATATTACGAATATTCGAAAAAAGGAATATATTCGATATTGTGCTATATATTAGTTTTTTTGAATATTCATCATTTTTCCCATTTAAAGTCATGATTCCTCCCTGCTTCTTGCTTGTGGGCCAATGAGTCATTGGCCCACAAGCAAGAAGCAGGGAGGAATAATGTTTTTACTTGGCCATTGAAAAATTTTCGATAAAAATTAGTATTACGAAAAGTCGCAATAAAAAAATCTCGAATATTCGAAATTACGAATATATATCACTATATTCTAAATATTAGCGAATTTTCAAAATACCTATATTCGTGATAATTTTTTTTTCGAATATTCATGATCAACACTACTAATAAAAAACTGGAGAAGAAAATTGCAACAAAGTCACATGACTGGGTATAAAAAGAGTATGTTAGAGAGGCGGATTCTCTCAGAAGCAAATATATAGTAGGCAAAGGTTCACTAATCTGCAAACAATGCATCTATAAATTGTGAAATCATTTCATAAAAATGTTCCTCAACGCAAAAGTCTGAAGACTCTGAATATCCCACCGTTTACAGTATATAATATCGTCACCAGGATTTAGAGAATCTGGATAAATCCATGTGCACAAGGGAAAAAGCCGATGGTCAATATTAGATGCTCATGATCTATGGGCCCCGAGTCACTGCATTAAAAACAGACATGATTCTCTACTGAAAAACACTGCATGGGCTCAGGAACACTTCCTGAAATCATTTCCTGTGAACACAGTTTACCATGCAATCCACAATTACAAGTTGAAGCTGCATCATGCCAAGAAGAAGCATATGTCAAATCGATCCAGAAATGCCTCCATCTTCTCTGGGGCAAATCTCATTTAATATGGACTGAGCAAAAATAGAAATCTGCTCTGTGGTCAAATGAATCATAATTTGAAATTATTTGTGGAACCCAGGGACACCATGTGCTGTGGACTCGATAGGAGAGTGACCATCCAGCTTTTTATCAGCGCAGTTTAGAAAGTTGCGTCTATGATGGCATGGGGTTGCATTAGTGTCACGGGGTTCCGAAGGTGCACTCGGTCCCCCATCGCCCGCAGACCTGTTGCTTAGCTTTGGGAATGAGGATCTGTGTTTGACCTCATCCCCAGGGCGGCTTTACTAGCTGGGTGAAATTTCTTCCATTAGCTGAATTTGCTTTGAATAACCGTGTCAATTCTTCCGCTGGGGTCTCCCCTTTCTTTTGTAACCATGGTTTTCATCCCCGTTTTCATTCTGGGTCGTCCGTCTCCGCCTCTAACCCTGAAGCGGATAAACTCTCCTCTGAACTGTGCACAGTTTGGGCCCGGGTTCAATCGAACCTAGAAAAGGCTCAATGTTCTCAGAAACTCAAGGCTGATAGGAGACGTTCAAGGGGGGTAAACTTTCAGGTTGGGGATAAAGTATGGTTGTCCTCCAAGAATCTATCTCTCAAGGTAACTTCTAAAAAATTTGCTCCTCGTTTTATTGGACCATATAAGATCACGGAAGTGATTAACCCGGTATCTTTTAGGTTGGAGCTGCCCGAGTCATTCCACATTCATAATGTGTTCCATAAATCTCTGCTTAAAAAATATTTTGAACCGGTAGTACCATCAAAAGCCTCGCCTCCGCCGGTTCTTGTTAATGATGCTGTCGAGTATGTGGTGTCTAAAATAGTGGATGTCCGGAAGGTGCGTAATTCCTTGCAGTACCTGATTCACTGGAAGGGGTATGGACCTGAAGAAAGATCTTGGGTACCTGCCAGGGAGGTTCATGCTCCTAGACTTGTTCGTAAATTTCATTTAGAACACCCTGAAAAGCCATCGCCTGAAGTCTTGGGTCCGGTGGTCCCTCGTAAAAGGGGGGGTACTGTCACGGGGTTCCGAAGGTGCACTCGGTCCCCCATCGCCCGCAGACCTGTTGCTTAGCTTTGGGAATGAGGATCTGTGTTTGACCTCATCCCCAGGGCGGCTTTACTAGCTGGGTGGCTCCCTGCTCCTAAGTCTGCCTTGAGCGCCGAGCTGATCACTCGGTGCTCGACTGGTTGGTCTGTCGGTCATGTGACGCTGGCCACGTCACATGACCCTCATTCCCCACTATAAATACAGGCAGCCTGCTGGCTACAGGTTGCCTGTTAATTTCTAGGTTCCTGGCTATTTGTTGGACTGCTGAATACTTACCTGATCCTGTTCCTTGACCATCCTTTTGCCTGATCCTCCTGTACTGCGCATCCGTCCTGGTATTGTGACCTCGGCTCCTACCTGACTACTCTCTTAGGACTCCTCTTGTACTTCTCTGCTCTCCTGGTATTTGACCCCGGCTTCTCCTGACAATTCTTTGCTTAATCCTTTGTACTTTGTAGCTTTCCTGGTATTGACTCGGTCCGTTCACGTCCTGTTGTTTGTCTGTCTGTCATCCCTGCACTTATTCCAAGTTAGGGATTGCCGTCCAGTTGTCCCCTGTCATTAGGACTCGCGAGGCAAGTAGGCAGGGCAAGGGGTAAGGGTGGAGCGCAGTGGTCACTTCCCTTCTCCCCTGTGTGTGTGTGTACGCGACCGTTACACTATGGCACTGGCAGCTAGCTTACACATCTGAAAAGGCATTATGAATGCTGAACAGTATATAAAAGTTTTAGAACACCATATGCTCCCATCGAGATAACGTCTCTTTTAGGGAAGGCCTTGTGTTTTTCAGCAAGACAATGAAAAACTACATATCACAACCATATGGCTTTACAGAAGCAGAGTCCAAGTGCTAAACTGGCCTGCCTGCTGTCCAGACCTTTCACCAATAGAAAACATTTAGTGCATCATAAGGAGAAATCCAGAATGTAATACCCAGGACTGTTAAGCAGCTAGAATTCTACATCAGATAAGAATGGGACAAAATTCCTTTCAAAACTCTATCAATTGTTAATTGTTGTTAAAAGAAGAAGAGATTCTGCACAAAGGTAGTCATGGCTTTGTCCCAACTTTTATGAGATTTGTTCCTGCCATCAAGTTTTAAATGACTTAATTTTTTAATGAAATAATAAAATGTCTCACTTTCCACATATGCATTTCATATTAATTGATATATTGTGAATAAAATATGGGACGTTGATTTGCATATCATGGCATTCTGTTTTTATTTATATTGTACACAGCGTCCCTACTTTTTTGGAATTGGTGTTAATTTTTTTTTCTAATTTTCGGTTGTCTAAACTTGGGGTATGTCTTATGGTCAGGTGCATCTTATAGTTTGAAAAATGTAAAAAACTTTACATAAAACCAGCATCAAATGCTGTAAAAAAAATACAAAAAAATATTACTCACCTTTTCATTTCCTTGCTGAGCCAGTGATCCTTACAATTCTACTGTAACCAAAATTGATAATAATTCCAAAAATATTAGGCTCATGCAGAAACCTTTGGCTTGCCAATCAAGTCATGCACACACCACGAGGAATCAAAATTTGAAGAGACAAATCTGTGCTAAACACTTCTTCATCAAACCAACTAGAGTGCATGTTGTAGGACTGTATAAAGTCCTGCTAAACCTTTACATTTTCATGTGACTAGTAATTAAAGTGTACTGAAACTTTAGGTTCCTATAGCACTTTGAATCAGTACACACATAGCACATACAGTAGGTACATGGTCTTTTGCACAAGCAGGTGCTCTGGCAGGAGCTCTGCATAGCACATCACTGATCCTGCCTATGACTGCTCTGATAAAGCCTGGCAGAGGACATTGGGTGTCCTATACCAGAATTTATTAGAGTGGCGCTGGCACAGGCAGAAGCAGTGATGTGTACTTCTGCCTGTACATCACTCACTGTGGCCTCAAAGTGTAATTGGTATTACTGTACGAGTTTATTGATTTCAACACTTAACTTCAGGTGCCTATTTTGTAAGGAAAACAGAAAAAAGTATATTACACAACTTCATTATATGACTTTTAGAATAGGTTTTAATAAGATTGTTCCTAAGCTTAGGTACAGTAATGCAAAGAAAGCTAAATACAAGAGACAGTTGATTGGAAAAACATGGCATGCTTCCACAGACAAAGACTAGCAAACCCAACAGCGAACAAACAAACAAACCCATCTGTCTCAACATAACTTTTTAATGGAGCCAAACAAGGCAAGCAAGTTCTGAAACTTTGGACTGCAAAGAAAACTTTTATCCACAGAATCAGTTTCAACGCCTTTGGTTTTCTCTACTGACAAGGGAATGCCAAAATAAGCAGTAAAATAACAGAAAACATCTTACAAATATTAAGAATGCAGAACATCCCAAGGTCCGACAAAAAGGGAGTTGTCAGGGTATTGGTAAACTGAGTGACTACTAGTTTTAAAATGCAATAACGATTGTAAGTGTGAACTAAATACTTTATAACAGGAAACTGAACAATCTGTCAACAAACATTTGGCATAGTAATACAAAACATTTTGCTCACAGCCCAATCAAATGACTGATATGAGAACACAACAAGGTTTGTGTCATTCCTTTCATTTATGGAACACCCTCTTGAACAGGGCAAATGATGAATCATCCAGTATTTTCTGAGGTTGTTCATAGGGACCAAAACTAGAGGGAAAACCCACAAACGTGGGAAGGGCAAGGAAAAAATTTGACAAGCCATCTAACCTAAAGCAACCTCTTTTAGCAGGTTTTATTTCACAACTATTTCCAAATCTCACACAGACTTTAAATTATGGGCACAAATTCGGCCTGGATAGGGAACTAAAGGTATACAAAGTATGGAATATCCTTCTGACTTCTTGGGATACATATTGTACCAAAGGATCATTCTTTTCACATGTACTGGTATCTTTTCATGCACCAGTCCCCTGTTCACAAGACTCAGAACCAGCCTTCTTTTGAATTGTACCACAGAATTGGCACTTCCACAATATAGGCACTCATGCTGGAACCTATAAGATGTGTATAACCAGCAATGGCCCCTTTGTAGAGCCCAAAAAGTCTTGTTCTGTAAACCACTGTGCTGTTATCAGTGACCAACTGAAAGAATGGTTGAGGTCTCTGGACCATCATTAACTGGATCCATAAGTCTATAATCTGCGAATCGCTCATATCTGGATGTAAAGCTAAGTACTGTACCTTCATACATTTCTTAGGGTGCCTCTGTCCAGTAATGCAGCAGAGAACCACAAAAACTTGGATCCAGATATCAAAAGCCGCCACCTTCAGATTCTCTCATTGTGCCACTCTGTGGCTTCACGATGCTGCCGCCACCTTCCAACTCTGTCTTCTGGCCAATTTGTGGCCTCCTCCTTATGGTGCTGTGGCCGCCACCTCCACACTCTGTCATTGTGACACTCTATGGCCTCCTGATGCTGCCGTCATCTTCAGACTCTGTCATTGTGCCACTCTGTGGCCTCCTCATGCTGCTGCCACCTCCAGACTCTGTCATTGTGCCACTCTGTGGCCTCCTGATGCTGCTGCCATCTTCAGACTCTGTCTTTTGCCAGTCTGTGGCCTCCTGATGCTGCCACCACCTCCAGACTCTCTCATTGTGCCACACTGTGGCTTCATGATGCTGCCACCACCTTCCAACTCTGTCTTCTGGCAAATTTGGGGCCTCCTCCTTATGCTGCTGTGGCCGCCACCTCCACACTCTGTCATTGTGCCACTCTGTGGCCTCCTGATGCTGCCGTCACCTTCAGACTCTGTCATTGTGCCACTCTGTGGCTTCCTGATGCTTCCGTCACCTTCAGACTCTGTCATTGTGCCACTCTGTTGCCTCCTGATGCTGCCGTCCCCTTCAGACTCTGTCATTGTGTCACTCTGTGGCCTCCTTATGCTGCTCTCACCTCCACACTCTTTCATTGGCCCACTCTGTGGCCTCCTGATGCTGCTGCCACCTCCACACTCTGTAATTGGACCACTCTGTGGCTTCCTGATGCTGCCGAAAAATAGAATGATAAGCAGCACTACAACTCCCCAGATGGGAAAAAAGCCATTAAGAAGGGTAATGGTGCTCGCAGATGGGGATCCTGGCCATGGGTCCCAGCATGACGTAGATAAAATAAAAGAATCCGCAGCACTCTTCTGATGGTGAAAAAATCCGGTCTTAAATTAACCAGCAGCAAAGTAATGCGACGTTTCGACCGTCTCCAGTCTTTGTCAAGCAATGAAATCACAGTACATAGTGTGCCTTTAAATAGTGCAAAAAAGGGGTGTGTCCCACACCTTCCCTCTAATGGGGGTGTATATCCAGTTAAAACGATAATAATAAAACTTCCTAGTAAAAATTTCCTTTTTTCCTCTTTGTTCATCTATTGACATTGTATATACACATCATTTGTGACCTATAGTCAATAACACTATACATTTAACGTGCATAGATAACTCACATGTGGTGGTCCTGATGCTGCCGTCACCTTCCGACTCTGTAATTGGGCCACTTCTCCTGATGATGCTGCTGCTGAAGCCACACTCTGTCATTGTGCCACTCTGTGGCCTCCTGATGCTGCCACTACCTTTAAAATCTGTAATTGGGCCACTCTGTGGTCCCCTCATGCTGCCACCATCTGCACACTATGTCACCTAGCCACTCTGTCACCTAGCCACACCACCATACTCTGTCATTGTGCCACTCTTAGCCTCCTGATACTGCCGACAGCTACAGACTTTGTCATTGGGCCACTCTGTGGTCTTCTCATGCTGCTTCCTCCCTCTCCACTTCATGACTTGGCCACTATTTAGCATTTAGCATTACATCATCATTTATTTTACCCTTCTTCTTATCTGTCAGAAGGAATATAAAATGAGACGCACAACATATCCTGTCTGTGTAGCAGCTGTAAGGCCTGTACGGTCCCATCAGAATTGGCTTATGTTTTGGTAGCCAAAAGCAGGAGTGGGTACAAAACACAGAAGACATGAAACTATTCCGTTCAGGTGTCATCTCTGTTTTGAATCCACTCCTGTTTTTTTTTGGGCATTAGCATACTGATGGATTGCTGACCAAATGTTAACTGAGTAAAGGCGGATGCTCCACAGACAGGATCTATTTTTTGTGGGTTATTGTTCTAACGAATCAGAGGAAGGGCAAAATAATCAGTGACGTCAACACAAACTTACTGCTGACACCCTCTCCACTCTTTCGGGGGCTCTACTTGTATAAGCCTTTAATAGAACAGGTCTGTGACATCTATGTGGAATCAGCTGATAATTGAAGTGTGCAGTGATTCTAAGTGCGACGCCTGTCATCTGCATGTCATATGGACTCACGGTATTATTTCACTACCAAAGCAGACTCCCTATGCGTGTTACTGCACGGCACAGTGTTCTACACCACTATAATTTTCCCAAAAATATATTTTCCCAAAAAATGTGCTCATCTCTATACTTAACCTTCTTTTATAGGTTCTCACTAGTTAATGTTACTCAGTTCTATGGGTATGACTGACAGTACCCCCTCTACCATGTTACAAACATTACAAGATATACAATTTTATGTTTTTAGGCACAATATACATAAAACCACTACCAACCACTCCAAAAGTGGTACATACCCCACCTCTACATTTGACTTTCCAACATTCACCTCTCCAACCACATGAACCTCTTTGCCCGAGACCATGTCCACAGCACAAACCATTGATCACTACATCCACAGATGGTCACTGACATACAAGCCATGACCTTCGTCTCATACAATGTAAGAGGCTTTAATTCACCCATGAAAAGATCTCAAACCTTTGCACATCTTAAAAAACTAAAAGCAGACATCTTGCTATTACAAGAAACACACCTAATCCAATACAAATCCCCCACTTTCTAAAAATCCTTCTATAATCAGTGGCATCGTGGCATCATTCATACTCAACGTCTAGGAAGTCTAGGGGAGTGGCCATAGCTCTTAACATACATGTGCCCTTCCAACACCAAGATACTATCGCTGACTAGCAGGGTCGCTATATTTTTATTAAAGGTAAAATAGCCAACACATTAGTAACTATAGGAAACCTTTATGCTCCAAACAAGAATCAAGACATCTGGATTGCACGCACCATGAGATAATGCAAACCATTTATAGAATGAATTTAACTTTTGTGAGGAGACCTAAATACAGCTCTACACCCACATATGGACAAGTCCACAGGATGCTCAATGCTGCCCAAAAAGGCACTTGACAGAAGACATTAAGCATTACACTCTGCCCAATTAGTAGATACTTGGAGCCATATCCATCCAACAGAAAGAGATTACACTCAGTTTCCCCCTGTACAACATTCAGGGACTGCAATATTATACTAATAGTCTACTAATGCTAGTGGTCTGACTGTTCGCTAGCAAATACCCATCTAAAAATTTAGATTGTACTATACTGCCTTCCCAATATAATGCCTTGTTTTGTCTTACATCTAAATATTTGTTAAACAATAATAAAAAGAAAATTGAAAATAAAAAGAAAAAAGTAAAATTGAGTGTCTTCCACGCACATGATTCTTTATTTTGTACCTTGGTAGATCACCAAACTGAGGCTCCACAAAAGGTACATTACAAAGTGTAAAAATGTGGCCATTTATATTCCACTGCTTTATATTTCCACACACACAAGAACTGCTCAGTGCATCCAGCCTCACTCATGGTGTGCTACGATGTGAACAGTTTTTGGCCTGACATATTTGAGATGTGTGATGAATTGTGTTTTTAATATATTTTCTTTGCTTTTAAAATGTACACGTCGAGTATAAATTATATGTCTTTAATTGCAATCAAAAAAATTTGCAGTGGAAACAAATTGACTGACTGCATCTGAATTACTTGCTCTACCATTTCAAATGTGTAAGTAATGTGTTTTTCTTTTATCTTTGCTTTGTAGAAAAAAAATAAATGAATATCATCAATTATTAATTATCTTTATTGATCGAGCACAGCAACGAGCCTTAAGGTATGATATCATCCTTAATTACTTTTATTTTTTCACTTTAGGGTAATTTATCTCCTTGATGAATTGAACATTACTGTGACTTATTAGGCATCCTGGGCAAATTCTGACAAAGAGCAGGTCTTAATGTATTTGTTTGAAGGAATTAGTCATTATGAAAAGCCAAGCGTAACTAATGTATAGATCACATATTTGTGCATTTACTACGCTTATGCGTTTTTTAAATGTATTTTAGGCTATGAGTAAAAATGATTGACTGTGTGAACTTTTTTCTCTAACACATGGTAATTAATATGCTTCCTAACCCTTTTGTATACTGTGAATATTTTAGTACATAAATGATGTATAGCAAATATTGTTCTGTTAATGCTTACAATTTAATAGAAATTAAGTAATAAACTGGGTTAATTGGGGCATATTGGAATATTCTATAAGGCAATGTAAAGACTTGTGAATGTTAAGCTGGTGTCCACTGCTGTCCTGCAAGGCACGCGCAGGCATCTCTCCACTCTGCCTATGTGTATTGGGACTAACGCCCAGTGAACTTCCTTACAGCACTGATGGAGTTAATACTTCCCATTTGTTCCCTTTCCAGCTGCTGATTAAGATGTTCATCAGCTTCCCTATTTAATTGGGCTATGGATCCATCTTGATGCCTGCGCTTTGAGGTTTTCTAGTCTCTATTAACCAGCAAAGGTGTAATCCTTTGTTTGACTACTCGTGTACCATGCCATACCTGTCTATCAATTTGCAACTGCTACCTCCGCACATCCTCAGTTTACACTGACCTTGGAACTGTTATCTGGAATACACATGTACTTGGCCTGCCCTGATCTTAGAGTCCTTGGTGCTTCGCACTGCTGTCTATGACCCCATAGGTCAGCAGCCAGCTACACCAGGACTACTCCAGTAGGTAGCAGCCTGCTTGATTCCCTGTGGTGAAGTCCAGATCCCTGTATAAGAATCATAATGTATAAAACTCATAAAATGTATGTCTTACCAAGCTGAGCCTGAAACATACACCTCCTGAATATAATGCACATACATATAATCACATGATCACCAGAACTAAATGGCCAATAAGTGTCTGATTAGGGGTAGGATGTGAATATATAAAAATCTGTCTTAATCATTTCCCTTATTCTGCTCCGTCATAGGTGCATCATAGATCTGTCACATCAATTACCGGTACACCAGTGGTACTCATCAGACCCCTTTGACAATAATTGGGCTTGTTGGATTTGTATTTGTATTTAGATTTGGGCTTGTTGCAAGCCATTTTACTGAACAAAATAGTCTAATCTGTTTTGTCCACCATTTTCGACAGAATATGCAACTGATGGTCCTAATGGAGCCTCCAACGTAGATATGAACTCAGCCTGACTGATCATCTTTTTACTACTTTAGAAATTAAATAAGCTTCCCCACAGATGTGATAGTCAGAGACACATATAGTACCTGATTTATAAAAGTTTACTTGATGATACTTATAGCTTTCTCCATCCCACCCCTTCATACAGACAAATAGACAAGTACAACTTGTCATACTGGTCCAAATTTTAAAGGGGTTCTGCACTTTGTTTAAACTGATGATTAGAGTTGAGCGAACACCTGGATGTTCGGGTTCGACGAGTTCGGCCGAACTTTCGAAAAATGTTCGGGTTCGGGATCCGAACTCGACCCGAACTTCATCCCGAACCCCATAGAAGTCAATGGGGACCCGAACTTTTGGGCACTAAAAAGGCTGTAAAACACACCCGGAAAGGGCTAGAGGGCTGCAAAAGGCAGCAAAATGTAGTTAAATCCCCTGCAAACAAATGTAGATAGGGAAATGATGAGTTAACATAAAATAAATAAAAATTAAACAATATTAATTGGAGTGAGGTCCCATAGCACAGAATCAGGCTTCAAGTCACCCACCAATGGAGAAGGTCACTTACTATTATTTTGACCACAGCACCCAGACAAAGGAGAGAGGTCCCACAGCAGAGAACCAGGCATCATATCACCCACCACAGGAGTAGGCCACCATTTAGTTACTTTGACCCCTACACCCAGACGGAGGAGAGAGGTTACACAGCAGAGAATCAGGCATTTAGATCACCCACCACAGGAGTAGGCCACCATTGAATCAGACCCCGGCAACCATGTCAGATGGCACAAGCATAAGCTTTATATCAATCAGCACAGGAGAAGGCGACTTTGACAGACTTTGACCCCTACACCCGGACGGAGGAGAGAGGTTTCAAAGCAGAGAATCAGGCATTTAGATCACCCACCACAGGAGTAGGCCCCAATTTAATGGGACCCCGGCAACCATGTCAGATGGCACAACCATCAGCTTCATATCAATCAGCACAGGAGAAGGCGACTTTGAAAGACTTTGACCCCTACACCCAGACGGAGGAGAGAGGTTTCACAGCAGAGAATCAGGCATTTAGATCACCCACCACAGGAGTAGGCCCCCATTGAATCAGACCCTGGCAACCATGTCAGATGGCACAACCATCAGCTTTATATCAATCAGCACAGGAGAAGGCGACTTTGAAAGACTTTGACCCCTACACCCAGATGGAGGAGAGAGGTTTCACAGCAGAGAATCAGGCATCATATCAACCACCACAGGAGAAGCCACCATTTAGTTACTTTGACCCCTGCACCCAGGAAGAGGAGAGAGGCACCACAGCACATATTCTGGCATCATATCAGCCACCACAGGAGAAGCCACCATTGAGTTACTTTGACCCCCGCACCCAGGAAGAGGAGAGAGGCACCACAGCACATATTCTGGCATCATATCAGCCACCACAGGAGAAGCCACCATTGAGTTACTTTGACCCCCGCACCCAGGAAGAGGAGAGAGGCACCACAGCACATATTCTGGCATCATATCAGCCACCACAGGAGAAGCCACCATTGAGTTACTTTGACCCCTGCACCCAGGCAGAGGAGAGAGGCCCCACAGCACATATTCTGGCATCATATCAGCCACCACAGGAGAAGCCACCATTTAGTTACTTTGACCCCTTCACCCAAACAGAGGAGAGAGGTTCCACATCAGAGAATCAGGCATCATATCAACCACCACAGGAGTAGGCCACAATTTAATGGGACCCCGGCAACCATGTCAGATGGCACAACCATCAGCTTCATATCAATCAGCACAGGAGAAGGCGACTTTGAAAGACTTTGACCCCTACACCCAGACGGAGGAGAGAGGTTTCACAGCAGAGAATCAGGCATTTAGATCACCCACCACAGGAGTAGGCCCCCATTGAATCAGACCCTGGCAACCATGTCAGATGGCACAACCATCAGCTTTATATCAATCAGCACAGGAGAAGCCACCATTGAGTTACTTTGACCCCTGCACCCAGGAAGAGGAGAGAGGCCCCACAGCACATATTCTGGCATCATATCAGCCACCACAGGAGAAGCCACCATTGAGTTACTTTGACCCCCGCACCCAGGAAGAGGAGAGAGGCACCACAGCACATATTCTGGCATCATATCAGCCACCACAGGAGAAGCCACCATTGAGTTACTTTGACCCCTGCACCCAGGAAGAGGAGAGAGGCCCCACAGCACATATTCTGGCATCATACTAACCACCACAGGAGAAGCCACCATTGAGTTACTTTGACCCCTGCACCCAGGAAGAGGAGAGAGGCCCCACAGCACATATTCTGGCATCATATCAGCCACCACAGGAGAAGCCACCATTGAGTTACTTTGACCCCCGCACCCAGGAAGAGGAGAGAGGCACCACAGCACATATTCTGGCATCATATCAGCCACCACAGGAGAAGCCACCATTGAGTTACTTTGACCCCTGCACCCAGGAAGAGGAGAGAGGCCCCACAGCACATATTCTGGCATCATACTAACCACCACAGGAGAAGCCACCATTGAGTTACTTTGACCCCTGCACCCAGGAAGAGGAGAGAGGCCCCACAGCACATATTCTGGCATCATATCAGCTACCACAGGAGAAGCCACCATTGAGTTACTTTGACCCCCGCACCCAGGAAGAGGAGAGAGGCACCACAGCACATATTCTGGCATCATATCAGCCACCACAGGAGAAGCCACCATTGAGTTACTTTGACCCCCGCACCCAGGAAGAGGAGAGAGGCACCACAGCACATATTCAGGCATCATATCACACACCACAGGAGAAGGCCTCTTTCAGTGATTTAGGCCTTTGGACCCAGACAGAGGAGAGAGGCACCACAGCACATATTCTGGCATCATATCAGCCACCACAGGAGAAGCCACCATTGAGTTACTTTGACCCCTGCACCCAGGAAGAGGAGAGAGGCCCCACAGCACATATTCTGGCATCATATCAGCCACCACAGGAGAAGCCACCATTTAGTTACTTTGACCCCTGCACCCAGGAAGAGGAGAGAGGCACCACAGCACATATTCTGGCATCATATCAGCCACCACAGGAGAAGCCACCATTGAGTTACTTTGACCCCTTCACCCAGGAAGAGGAGAGAGGCCCCACAGCACATATTCTGGCATCATACTAACCACCACAGGAGAAGCCACCATTGAGTTACTTTGACCCCTGCACCCAGGAAGAGGAGAGAGGCCCCACAGCACATATTCTGGCATCATATCAGCCACCACAGGAGAAGCCACCATTGAGTTACTTTGACCCCCGCACCCAGGAAGAGGAGAGAGGCACCACAGCACATATTCTGGCATCATATCAGCCACCACAGGAGAAGCCACCATTGAGTTACTTTGACCCCCGCACCCAGGAAGAGGAGAGAGGCACCACAGCACATATTCAGGCATCATATCACACACCACAGGAGAAGGCCTCTTTCAGTGATTTAGGCCTTTGGACCCAGACAGAGGAGAGAGGCACCACAGCACATATTCTGGCATCATATCAGCCACCACAGGAGAAGCCACCATTGAGTTACTTTGACCCCTGCACCCAGGAAGAGGAGAGAGGCCCCACAGCACATATTCTGGCATCATATCAGCCACCACAGGAGAAGCCACCATTTAGTTACTTTGACCCCTGCACCCAGGAAGAGGAGAGAGGCACCACAGCACATATTCTGGCATCATATCAGCCACCACAGGAGAAGCCACCATTTAGTTACTTTGACCCCTTCACCCAAACAGAGGAGAGAGGTTCCACATCAGAGAATCAGGCATCATATCAACCACCACAGGAGTAGCCACCATTTAGTTACTTTGACCCCTTCACCCAAACAGAGGAGAGAGGTTCCACATCAGAGAATCAGGCATCATATCAACCACCACAGGAGTAGGCCACAATTTAGTTTATTTGACCCCTGCACCCAGGAAGAGGAGAGAGGCCCCACAGCACATATTCTGGCATCATATCACACACCACAGGAGAAGGCCTCTTTCAGTGATTTAGGCCTTTGGACCCAGACAGAGGAGAGAGGTCAGAGATTAGCTTCATATCCCCCAGCACAGCAGAAGACCGCTTTATTTGACTTAGGCCTCAGCACCCAGACAGAAGACAGAGGTAGCATGGCAGAGGTTATGGCTTCATGTCACCCGTTAGTTTAACCGGCCACTTTCATCTGGTTAGGCCCCGGCGCCCAGACAGAGAAGAGTTTCATTCAACTGTGGGTTTCATAAAATTTGTATCAAATAAAGAAGTGGCCCGTAGCACAACAAGACATGTTTTAGGCAGTTAATAAGGACTACTCTGCACAAGGGAGGGACAGGTCCTGTGGGATCCATGCCTGGTTCATCTTTATGAAGGTCAGCTTGTCCACGTTGGCTGTGGACAGGCGGCTGCGCTTGTCAGTAATGACGCCCCCTGCCGTGCTGAATACGCGTTCAGATAAAACGCTGGCCGCCGGGCAGGAAAGCACCTCCAAGGCATAACATGCTAACTCTGGCCACGTGGACAATTTCGAAACCCAGTAGTTGAATGGGGCCGAACCATCCGTCAGGATGTGGAGGGGTGTGCAGACATACTGTTCAACCATGTTAGTGAAATGCTGCCTCCTGCTAACACGTTCCGTATCAGGTGTCGGTGCAGATAGCTGTGGCGTGGAGACAAAACTTTTCCACATTTCTGCCATGCTAACCCTGCCCTCAGATGAGCTGGCCGTGACACAGCTGCGTTGGCGACCTCTTGCCACTCCTCTGCCTTCACCTTCCACCTGTTCCCCTGTGACATGTGGGAATGCTCTCAAGAGCGCCTCTATCAGCGTGCGCTTGTACTCGCGCATCTTACGGTCGCGCTCCAGTTCAGGAATTAAAGTGGGCACATTGTCTTTATACCGGGGATCCAGCAGGGTGGCCACCCAGTAGTCTGCACACGTTAAAACGTGGGCAACTCTGCTGTCGTTGCGCAGGCATTGGAGCATATATTCGCTCATGTGGGCCAGGCTACCCATGGGTAAGGACAAGCTGTCCTCTGTGGGAGGCGTATCGTCATCGTCCACCGTATCCCCCCAGCCACGCACCAGTGATGGGCCTGGGCTGCCACCCCGCTGTGAACTTGCGTCATCCTCGTCCCCCTCCACCTCCTCCTCCTCATCCTCCTCGTCCTCCAGTACAGTGCCTTGGCTGGCGACTTGTGAACCTGTCCTCTGCTGCTTAAACAAACCTCCCTCTGAGCCACTTCGAACAGACTGGCCCGAAAGTGTTAGAAACGAGCCCTCATCCTCCTCCTCCTCCTCCACCTGGGCCACCTCCTCTAACATCATTGCCCTAAGTGTTTTCTCAAGGAGACATAGAAGTGGTATTGTAACGCTGATAACAGTGTCATCGCCACTGGCCATGTTGGTGGAGTACTCGAAACAGCGCAGCAGGGCACACAGGTCTCGCATGGAGGCCCAATCATTGGTGGTGAAGTGGTGCTGTTCGGCAGTACGACTGACGCGAGCGTGCTGCAGCTGAAACTCCACTATGGCCTGCTGCTGCTCGCACAGTCTCTCCAGCATGTGCAAGGTGGAGTTCCACCGGGTGGGCACGTCGCATATGAGGCGGTGAGCGGGAAGGCCGAAGTTCCGCTGTAGCGCAGACAGGCGAGCAGCGGCAGGATGTGAACGGCGGAAGCGCGCACAGACGGCCCGCACTTTATGCAGCAGCTCTGACATGTTGGGGTAGTGGTGAATGAACCTCTGCACCACCAAGTTCAGCACATGCGCCAGGCAAGGGATGTGCGTCAAACCGGCTAGTCCCAGAGCTGCCACGAGATTTCGCCCATTATCGCATACCACCAGGCCTGGCTTGAGGCCCACCGGCAGAAACCACTCGTCGGTCTGTTGTTCAATACCCCGCCACAACTCCTTTGCGCTGTGGGGCCTGTCCCCCAAACATATGAGTTTCAGAATGGCCTGCTGACGTTTACCCCGGGCTGTGCTGAAGTTGGTGGTGAAGGTGTGTGGCTGACCGGATGAGCTGGTGGAAGCAGTGGAGGAGGAAGCCGAGTAGGAGGAGGAGGCTACAGGAGGCAGAGAATGATGCCCTGCGATCCTAGGGGGCGGAAGGACGTGCGCCAAGGAACTGTCCGCCGGGGGCCCAGCCGCCACTACATTCATCCAGTGTGCAGTTAGTGAGATATAGCGTCCCTGGCCGTGCTTACTGGTCCACGTATCTGTGGTTAGGTGGACCTTGCCACAAATGGCGTTGCGCAGTGCACACTTGATTTTATCGGACACTTGCATGTGCAGGGAAGGCACGGCTGTCTTGGAGAAGTAGTGGCGGCTGGGAACCACATACTGCGGGACAGCCATGGCCATCAGCTGTTTGAAGCTGTCTGTGTCCACCAGCCGGAATGACAGCATTTCAAAGGCCAGCAGTTTAGAAATGCTGGCGTTCAGGCCAAGGGCTCGAGGGTGACTCGGGGGGAATTTGCGCTTCCTCTCTAAGGTTTGAGATATTGAGAGCTGAACGCTGCTGTGTGATATAGTGGAGACGCTAGTTGACGGTGGCGGTGGTGGTGGTGTCGGTGGCACATCCTCTGTTTGCTGCTCGGCAGGTGGCAACATTCCTCTCGAGGCGGAAGCCGAGGCAGCAGCGGTAGAGGGAGCAGGGGGAGCCTCAGCGAGTGCCTGGTTTTTAAGGTGTGTACCCCACTGCAGTTCATGCTTTGCATGTAGATGCCTGGTCATGCAGGTTGTGCTGAGGTTCAGAACGTTAATGCCTCGCCTCAGGCTCTGATGGCAGAGCGTGCAAGTCACTCGGGTCTTGTCGGTAGGACATTGTTTAAAGAAGTGCCATGCCAGGGAACTCTTTGAAGCTGCCTTTGTGGGGCTGGGTCCCTGTTGGCGATGTCCAGTAGCAGGCGAACTCTGGGGGCGGCGGCTCGTCTGCTTTGGCCCCCTGCTCCCTCTTTGGCTTCGCTGTTGTCTCGGTCTCACCACTACCTCTTCCTCTGAACTGTGAAAGTCATCGCCACGACCTTCAGTCCATGTGGGGTCTAAGACCTCATCGTCCTCTGCATCGTCTTCCACCCAGTCTCCCTCCCTGACCTCCTCCTGTTCAGTCTGCACACTGCAAAAAGACGCGGCAGTGGGCACCTGTGTTTCGTCATCATCAGAGAGTCGGTGACTCTGCTGTGGTGGTATTCCCATGTCCTCTTCATCTGGAGACATAAGTGGTTGTGCGTCAGTGCATGGTATGTCTTCCTCCACTGGGGAAGGGCTAGGTGGACGCCCCTGGGAAACCCTGGAAGCAGAGTCTTCAAACAGAAGAAGAGACTGCTGCATAACTTGTGGCTCAGACCGTTTCCCTGATATGCTTGGGGGTGATGTGACAGACTGATGGGCTTGGTTTTCAGGTGCCACCTGTGCGCTTTCCGCAGAAGACTGGGTGGAAGACCATGTGGTGAACGTGCTGGAAGCACTGTCGGCCACCCAATCGATTAATGCCTGTACCTGCTCAGGCCTTACCATCCTAAGAGCGGCATTGGGCCCCACGAGATATTGCGGTACATTCTGCCGGCTAGTTGAGGGAGTTCGTTCCCTACTGTGTGCGCCTGGGGCCGAACGGCCACGTCCTCTACCAGCAACAGAGGCTCCACGGACACCACCACGACCGCGTCCTCGTCCCTTAATAGTATTTTTCTTCATTGTTGCGATTCAACTCGCACCACAATGAAATATATTATTTTTTATAAGCAAAATCCCCTCACTGGAATACTTTCAGTCTTTTGACTGTATGGATTACAGATGGAATGACTGTTATATGTGAGTACCGCTTTCTTTGACAGATTCTAGTATGGGTACATATATGTTTTCCCAACCCCAGCACATTAGTTTGCTAATTCCAGATGTATGAAACGCAGGCCTAACTGTATCTAGTATATTGAACGCCAGATAAACTAACTTGGCCTTTTTTAAATAAAAAAAAATTCCCTCACTGGAATACTTTCAGTCTTTTGACTGTATGGATTACAGATGGAATGACTGTTATATGTGAGTACCGCTTTCTTTGACAGATTCTAGTATGGGTACATATATGTTTTCCCAACCCCAGCACATTAGTTTGCTAATTCCAGATGTATGAAACGCAGGCCTAACTGTATCTAGTATATTGAACGCCAGATAAACTAACTTGGCCTTTTTTAAATAAAAAAAATTCCCTCACTGGAATACTTTCAGTCTTTTGACTGTATGGATTACAGATGGAATGACTGTTATATGTGAGTACCGCTTTCTTTGACAGATTCTAGTATGGGTACATATATGTTTTCCCAACCCCAGCACATTAGTTTGCTAATTCCAGATGTATGAAACGCAGGCCTAACTGTATCTAGTATATTGAACGCCAGATAAACTAACTTGGCCTTTTTTAAATAAAAAAAATTCCCTCACTGGAATACTTTCAGTCTTTTGACTGTATGGATTACAGATGGAATGACTGTTATATGTGAGTACCGCTTTCTTTGACAGATTCTAGTATGGGTACATATATGTTTTCCCAACCCCAGCACATTAGTTTGCTAATTCCAGATGTATGAAACGCAGGCCTAACTGTATCTAGTATATTGAACGCCAGATAAACTAACTTGGCCTTTTTTAAATAAAAAAAATTCCCTCACTGGAATACTTTCAGTCTTTTGACTGTATGGATTACAGATGGAATGACTGTTATATGTGAGTACCGCTTTCTTTGACAGATTCTAGTATGGGTACATATATGTTTTCCCAACCCCAGCACATTAGTTTGCTAATTCCAGATGTATGAAACGCAGGCCTAACTGTATCTAGTATATTGAACGCCAGATAAACTAACTTGGCCTTTTTTAAATAAAAAAAATTCCCTCACTGGAATACTTTCAGTCTTTTGACTGTATGGATTACAGATGGAATGACTGTTATATGTGAGTACCGCTTTCTTTGACAGATTCTAGTATGGGTACATATATGTTTTCCCAACCCCAGCACATTAGTTTGCTAATTCCAGATGTATGAAACGCAGGCCTAACTGTATCTAGTATATTGAACGCCAGATAAACTAACTTGGCCTTTTTTAAATAAAAAAAATTCCCTCACTGGAATACTTTCAGTCTTTTGACTGTATGGATTACAGATGGAATGACTGTTATATGTGAGTACCGCTTTCTTTGACAGATTCTAGTATGGGTACATATATGTTTTCCCAACCCCAGCACATTAGTTTGCTAATTCCAGATGTATGAAACGCAGGCCTAACTGTATCTAGTATATTGAACGCCAGATAAACTAACTTGGCCTTTTTTAAATAAAAAAAATTCCCTCACTGGAATACTTTCAGTCTTTTGACTGTATGGATTACAGATGGAATGACTGTTATATGTGAGTACCGCTTTCTTTGACAGATTCTAGTATGGGTACATATATGTTTTCCCAACCCCAGCACATTAGTTTGCTAATTCCAGATGTATGAAACGCAGGCCTAACTGTATCTAGTATATTGAACGCCAGATAAACTAACTTGGCCTTTTTTAAATAAAAAAAATTCCCTCACTGGAATACTTTCAGTCTTTTGACTGTATGGATTACAGATGGAATGACTGTTATATGTGAGTACCGCTTTCTTTGACAGATTCTAGTATGGGTACATATATGTTTTCCCAACCCCAGCACATTAGTTTGCTAATTCCAGATGTATGAAACGCAGGCCTAACTGTATCTAGTATATTGAACGCCAGATAAACTAACTTGGCCTTTTTTAAATAAAAAAAATTCCCTCACTGGAATACTTTCAGTCTTTTGACTGTATGGATTACAGATGGAATGACTGTTATATGTGAGTACCGCTTTCTTTGACAGATTCTAGTATGGGTACATATATGTTTTCCCAACCCCAGCACATTAGTTTGCTAATTCCAGATGTATGAAACGCAGGCCTAACTGTATCTAGTATATTGAACGCCAGATAAACTAACTTGGCCTTTTTTAAATAAAAAAAATTCCCTCACTGGAATACTTTCAGTCTTTTGACTGTATGGATTACAGATGGAATGACTGTTATATGTGAGTACCGCTTTCTTTGACAGATTCTAGTATGGGTACATATATGTTTTCCCAACCCCAGCACATTAGTTTGCTAATTCCAGATGTATGAAACGCAGGCCTAACTGTATCTAGTATATTGAACGCCAGATAAACTAACTTGGCCTTTTTTAAATAAAAAAAATTCCCTCACTGGAATACTTTCAGTCTTTTGACTGTATGGATTACAGATGGAATGACTGTTATATGTGAGTACCGCTTTCTTTGACAGATTCTAGTATGGGTACATATATGTTTTCCCAACCCCAGCACATTAGTTTGCTAATTCCAGATGTATGAAACGCAGGCCTAACTGTATCTAGTATATTGAACGCCAGATAAACTAACTTGGCCTTTTTTAAATAAAAAAAATTCCCTCACTGGAATACTTTCAGTCTTTTGACTGTATGGATTACAGATGGAATGACTGTTATATGTGAGTACCGCTTTCTTTGACAGATTCTAGTATGGGTACATATATGTTTTCCCAACCCCAGCACATTAGTTTGCTAATTCCAGATGTATGAAACGCAGGCCTAACTGTATCTAGTATATTGAACGCCAGATAAACTAACTTGGCCTTTTTTAAATAAAAAAAATTCCCTCACTGGAATACTTTCAGTCTTTTGACTGTATGGATTACAGATGGAATGACTGTTATATGTGAGTACCGCTTTCTTTGACAGATTCTAGTATGGGTACATATATGTTTTCCCAACCCCAGCACATTAGTTTGCTAATTCCAGATGTATGAAACGCAGGCCTAACTGTATCTAGTATATTGAACGCCAGATAAACTAACTTGGCCTTTTTTAAATAAAAAAAATCCCTCACTGGAATACTTTCAGTCTTTTGACTGTATGGATTACAGATGGAATGACTGTTATATGTGAGTACCGCTTTCTTTGACAGATTCTAGTATGGGTACATATATGTTTTCCCAACCCCAGCACATTAGTTTGCTAATTCCAGATGTATGAAACGCAGGCCTAACTGTATCTAGTATATTGAACGCCAGATAAACTAACTTGGCCTTTTTTAAATAAAAAAAATTCCCTCACTGGAATACTTTCAGTCTTTTGACTGTATGGATTACAGATGGAATGACTGTTATATGTGAGTACCGCTTTCTTTGACAGATTCTAGTATGGGTACATATATGTTTTCCCAACCCCAGCACATTAGTTTGCTAATTCCAGATGTATGAAACGCAGGCCTAACTGTATCTAGTATATTGAACGCCAGATAAACTAACTTGGCCTTTTTTAAATAAAAAAAAATTCCCTCACTGGAATACTTTATGGCTTTTCACTGTATGGATTACAGGTGGACTGGTATTAGTAGGGGTGACACAAGCACACCCAAGTCCCTGATGTAGGATTTCTATGGCACAGACCACTATTACAAGTGATTAATGGACGTTGGGAGAGATTGTGCTGCAGCACTAGTCCCAAGATGGCCGCCGCCTATCAGCCCAGTAACATGTGCCACAAAATGGTCTGCACAACCTTTAAAAAAAATAGCCTTGGACTGTGCTGCTAAATCGCTATTGGTCTGAATCCCAGGTGTAGATGTCTGACTTGTTTGGAGCTTTGGAATGCACACTGTGGCAGCTTCTGCTGCAGCACTACAAGTCGCAAAATGGCGGCCGGCGGTCAGCCCAGGTACATGTGGATGGAAAAATCACTCTGGCCACTCTAAAAATAGCCAATCCCTATCAAAAAAGCAGCTCAGCTGCAGTTGTTCAGATGAATCACAGGTGGAGGAGAGAAATTTGCTTCCAGTTATTCAATTATCCCTGCCTATTCTCGCCCTAGCATCAGCTGCGTCTATCCCTGTTCTATTCACATCGGGAGTGAGCACGTCCCGACGTGCGCACAAGCTTATAAAGAGGCTGAGTCACATGCTGCACTTGGCCAATCACAGCCTTGCCAATAGTAGGCATGGCTGCGATGGCATCTTAGGGCAAGTAGTATGATGCATGTTGATTGGCTGCTTTGCAGCCTTTCAAAATGCGCCAAAATACATGCCGAACGACGAACCCGAACCCGAACTTTTACGAAAAAGTTCGGGTTCGGGTCCGTGTCACGAACACCCCAAAATTCGGTACGGACCCGAACTATGCTCGAACTGTTCGCTCAACACTACTGATGATCTATCCTCTGGATAGATCCTCAGCTTCTGATCGGCGGGGGTCCGACACCCGGGACCCCTGCCGATCAGCCGTTTAAGAAGGCAGCGGCGCACCAGCAGCGCCGCGGCCTTCTGACTGTTTACCACAGGCCCAGTGACGTTACGACTAGTATCACTGGCCTGGGCGGGGCTAAGCTACATTCAAGTGAACAGAGCTTAGCCGCGCCCAGGCCAGTGATACTAGTCGTGACGTCACTGGGCCTTCAAAAAACAGCTGATCGGCGGGGGTCCCGGGTGTCAGACCCCCGCCGATCAGAAGCTGATGATCTATCCAGAGGATAGATCATCAGTTTAAACAAAGTGCAGAACCCCTTTAAACAATTTCTATGCCCAGAATATTGCACATAGAATAATCAGAAGGTATTATTGGAAAGTTAAAACTCTGTATATTAATATGATATCAATATCTAAGCTCTCGTCCTATATATTTTAACTGTGTTAGTATTTGAATTCATGGCATATAACTGATTTGTCATTCGTCAGCAAGAATACTGCATATCTCTATGGCTTTTAACCCCTTAAGGACCGGGCTCATTTTCACCTTAAGGACCAGGCCATTTTTTGCTAATCTGACCAGTGTCACTTTAACCCCTTAAGGACCAGGCTCATTTTCACCTTAAGGACCAGGCCATTTTTTGGAAATCTGACCAGTGGCACTTTAAGTGCTAATAACTTTAAAACGCTTTGACTTATCCAGGCCATTCTGAGATTGTTTTTTCGTCACATATTGTACTTCATGACACTGGTAAAATGAAGTCCAAAAAATTATTTTTTTTGCACAAAAAAATACCTAATTTACCAAAAATTTGGAAAAATTTGCAAATTTCAAAGTTTCAGTTTCTCTACTTCTGTAATACATAGTAATACCCCAAAAAATTGTGATGACTTTACATTCCCCATATGTCTACTTCATGTGTGAATTGTTTTGGGAATGATATTTTATTTTTTGGGGATGTTATAAGGCTTAGAAGTTTAGAAGCAAATCTTGAAATTTTTCAGAAATTTACAAAAAACTAAATTTTTAGGGACCAGTTCAGGTCTGAAGTCGATTTGCGAGGCTTACATAATAGAAACCACCCAAAAATGACCCCATCTAAGAAACTACACCCCTCAAGGTATTCAAAACTGATTTTGCATACATTATTAACCCTTTAGGTGTTGCACAAGAGTTATTGGCAAATGGGGAGGAAATTTGAGAATTTATCTAATTTTTCATTTTAAACCCATTTTTTCCACTAACAAAGCAAGGGTTAACAGCCAAACAAGATTGTATCTTTATTGCCCTGACTCTGCCGTTACAGAAACACCCAATATGTGGCCGTAAACTACTGTACGGCCACACAGCGGGGCGTAGAGGGAAAGGTGCGCCGTATGGTTTTTGGAAGGCTGATTTTTATGGACTGGTTTTTTGACACCATGTCCCATTTGAAGCCCCCTGATGCACCCCTAGAGGAGAAACTCCCTAAAAGTGACCCCATCTAAGAAACTACACCCCTCAAGGTATTCAAAACTGATTTTACATACGTCGTTAACCCTTTAGGTGTTGCACAAGAGTTATTGGCAAATGGGGATGATATTTGAGAATTTCATTTTTTTGCCTAATTTTCAATTTTAACCCATTTTTTCCACTAACAAAGCAAGGGTTAAAAGCCAAACAAGACTGTATCTTTATTGCCCTGACTCTGCTGTTTACAGAAACACCCCATATGTGGCCGTAAACTACTGTACGGGCACACAGTAGGGCGTAGAGTGAAAGGTGCGCCGTTTGGTTTTTGGAAGGCTGATTTTGCTGGACTGTTTTTTTGACACCATGTCCCATTTGAAGCCCCCCTGATGCACCCCTAGAGTAGAAACTCCATAAAAGTGACCCCATCTAAGAAACTACACCCTTCAAGGTATTCAAAACTAATTTTACAAATGTTGTTAACCCTTTAGGTGTTGCACAAGATTTAATGGAAAATAGAGACACAATTTCAAAATTTCAAATTTTTGGCAGATTTTTCATTTTAATATTTTTTTTTCCAGTTACAAAGCAAGGGTTAACAGCCAAACAAAACTCATTATTTATGGCCCTGATTCTGTAGTTTACAGAAACACCCCATATGTGGTCGTAAACAGCTGTACAGGCACACGGCAGGGCGCAGAAGGAAAGGAATGCCATACGGTTTTTGGAAGGCAGATTTTGCTGGACTGGTTTTTTGACACCATGTCCCATTTGAAGCCCCCTGATGCACCCCTAGAGTGGAAACTCCAAAAAAGTGACTCCATTTTAGAAACTACGGGATAGGGTGGCAGTTTTGTTGGTACTAGTTTAGGGTACATATGATTTTTGGTTGCTCTATATTACACTTTTTGTGCAGCAAGGTAACAAGAAATAGCTTTTTTGGCACGTTTTTTTTTTTTGTTATTTACAACATTCATCTGACAGGTTAGATCATGGGGTAATTTTATAGAGCAGGTTGTCACAGACGCGGCGATACCTAATATGTATACATTTTTTTTTATTTATGTAAGTTTTATACAATAACTTCATTTTTAAAACCAAAAAAATGTTTTAGTGTCTCCATAGTCTAAGAGCCATAGTTTTTTCAGTTTTTGGGCGATTATCTTGAGTAGGGTCTCATTTTTTGCGGGATGAGATGACGGTTTGATTGGCACTATTTTGGGGTGCATATGACTTTTTGATCGCTTGCTATTACACTTTTTGTGACGTAAGATGGCAAAAAATGGCTTTTTTTACACTGTTTTTATTTTTCTTTTTTTACGGTGGTCATCTGAGGGGTTAGATCATGTGATATTTTTATAGAGCCGGTCGATACGGACGCGGCGATACCTAATATGTATCCTTTTTTTTATTTATGTAAGTTTTACACAATGATTTCATTTTTGAAACAAAAAAAATCATGTTTTAGTGTTTCCATAGTCCTAAGAGCCATCGTTTTTTCAGCTTTTGGGCGATTATCTTGAGTAGGGTCTCATTTTTTGCGGGATGAGATGACGGTTTGATTGGTACTATTTTGGCGTACATGCGACTTTTTTTGATCACTTTTATTACCTTTTTTGGGAAAGTAAGGTGGGCAAAATTTCAATTTTTCTCATAGTTTTTATTTTTTTATGGCGTTCACCGTGCGGGGAAAGTAACATGACCATTTTATAGATCAGGTCATTACGGACGCGGCGATACCTAATATGTGTAGTTTATTTTATTTTTTTAATTTTTATTCAGTGATACATGTTTTTTTTTATCTTAACTTTTTTCACTTTTTTTTTACATTTTTTTGACCAGACCCGCTTGGTTCTTGAAGATCCAGTGGGTCTGATGTCTGTATAATACAGTACAGTACAATATATATTGTTCTGTACTGTATTTTACTTACACTGAACAGATCTATGCTTTCAGCATAGATCTGTTCAGCACCATGGACAGCAGGACGCCTGAGCAGGCGTCCTGTTGCCATGGGAACCCTCCCCGTCTGCTCAGAACTTCGCAGACGGGGAAGGGTAAGCACGGGGCTGAGGGGGGCTCTCTGGGGGCTCTCTCCCTCTCCATTGGGGGGCTGCAAAGGCACAGCAGCCCCCCGATGGAGAGGGAGGGAGCTCCCTGACCGATGACAGTTAACTTTTTCCATACAGCGGTCCGTATGTCAGCCGTTTATACCAGGGTGCCAGCAATGTGCTGGCACCCTGGTATAACCACTAGAAGCCAACGATCATTCATGGGGAGGCGGGCGGGGGATCGCGATCCCGCCTGCCGCACCGCCCGCCTCCCACAACGCCCCCACCGCATGCGACACCCCCCCCCCGCACCACCCGCCGGCATCAAATCATGCAGGGGTGCAGGGGGGGGGGTGAAAAATATAGATTTTAGCCACTCTAAAGTTTCTGATCCCCGCGGTCAGGGACCGCGGGCATCAGAAACTGCAAAAAGCGCAGCAAACCGCAGGTCTGAATTGACCTGCGGTTTGCTGCGATCGCCGACACGGGGGGGTCACATCACCCCCCCTGGCGTTGTCACAGGATGCCGGCTGAAGGATTTCAGCCGAAATCCCCGTTCCGTTTAAACCCCTCGGGCGCCGGAATCCCGATTTAGAAGTTGGTCCGGTACGTCCTTGGTCCTTAAGGACTCTGGAAATAGGGCGTACCGGTACGTCCTATGTCCTTAAGGGGTTAAGTGCTCATAACTTTAAAACACTTTGACTTACCAAGGCCGTTCTGAGATTGTTTTTTCGTCACATATTGTACTTCATGTCACTGCTAAAATTGGGTCAAAAAAGTTAATTTTTTTGCATAAAAAAATAAAATTTTTACCAAAAACTTCAGTTTCTCTACTTCTGTAATACATAGTAATACCCCCAAAAAATTGTGATGAATTTACATTCCCCATATGTCTACTTCATGTTTGTAGCATTTTGGGAATGATATTTATGTTTTGGGGATGTTACAAGGCTTAGAAGTCTCCGGCTCAGAAATCTTCAAAATCCCACTTTTTTATGGACCAGTTCAGGTTTGAAGTCATATTGTGAGGCTTAGATAATAGAAACCTCCCATTCTTAGAAACTACACCCCTCAAGGTATTCAAAACTGTTTTTTCAAACTTTATTAACCCTTTAGGTCTTCCACAAGAGTTAATGGCAGATGGAGAAACAATTTTGAAATTTCTATTTTTTGGAAAATTTTCCAATATAATCAATTTTTTCCAGGAGTAAAACAAGGGTTAACTGCCAAACAACACTCAAAATGGGTGCCCCTGATTCTGTAGTTTGCAAAAACACCCCATATGTGGTCGTAAACTACTGTTTGGCCGAACGGTAGCACATAGAAGGAGGGGAACACCATATGGGTTTTGGAAGGCAGATTTGGCAGGACTGGTTTTGTTTATACCATGTCCCATTTGAAGCCCCCTGTTGCACCCCTAGAATAGAAAATTTCAAAAAAGTGACTCCATCTAAGAAAGTACACCCCTCAAGGTATTCAAAACTGGGTTTACAAACTTTGTTAACCCTTTAGGTGTTCCACAAGAGTTAATGGCAGATGGAGAAACATTTTGACATTTCTATTTTTTGGAAAATTTTCCAATATAATCAATTTTTTCCAGGAGTAAAACAAGGGTTAACTGCCAAACAACACTCAAAATGGGTTGCCCTGATTCTGTAGTTTGCAAAAACACCCCATATTTGGTCGTAAACTACTGTTTGGCCGAACGGTAGCAATAGAAGGAGGGGAACACCATATGGGTTTTGGAAGGCAGATTTGCAGGACTGGTTTTGTTTATACCATGTCCCATTTGAAAGCCCCTGTTGCACCCCTAGAATAGAAATTTCTAAAAAGTGATCCATCTAAGAAAGTACACCCCTCAAGGTATTCAAACTGGGTTTACATACTTTGTTAACCCTTTAGGTGTTCCACAAGAGTTAATGGGCAGATGGAGAAACAATTTTGAAATTTCTATTTTTTGGAAAATTTTCCAATATAATCAATTTTTTTCCAGGAGTAAAACAAGGGTTAACTGCCAAACAACACTCAAAATGGGTTGCCCTGATTCTGTAGTTTGCAGAAACACCCCATATGTGGTCGTAAACTACTATTTGGCTAAACGGCAGGGCATAGAACGAAGGGAACTCCATACGGTTTTTGGAAGGCAGATTTTGCTGGACTGGTTTATTTACACCATGTACCCTTTCAAGCCCCCTGATGCACCCCTAGAGTAGAAACTTCATAAAAGTGACCAATCTAGGAAACTACGGGATAAGGTCTTGTTGTTTTGGGACTATTTGTGGGGTAAATTATATTTTTGGTTGCTCTATTTTACTCTTTTTTGAGGCAATGTAACAAAAAAATGTAATTCTAAAATTGTTCTCTACATTCGCTATTTAGGTTTTGTGGAACACCTAAAGGGTTAACATAGTTTGTAAGTAACTTTTGAATACCTTGAGGGGTATAGTTTCTTAGATGGGTCATTTTTTTGGAGTTTCTAGTCTAGGCTACATCAGGGGGGGCTTCTAATGGGACATGGTGTAAAAAAAAAAAACTGTCCATCAAAATCTGCCTTCCAGAAACCGTATGGAGTTCCCTTCGTTCTATGCCCTGCCGTGCGGCTATATAGCATTTACGACCACATATGGGGTGTTTCTGCAAACTACAGAATCGGGGCAATAAATATTTAGTTTTGTTTGGCTGTTAACCCTTGCTTTATTACCGGCAAAATGGATTCAAATTGAAATTTTGCCCAAAAATGGGTGTTTTGGCACAGTTTTTATTTTATATTTTTAACACCGTTCATCCGAGGCGTTTGGGTCAAAAGTTATTTTATAGCGACGACTTTTACGCACGCGACGAGCCCAAATGTATGGCTCTCAGACTTTGGAGACACTAAGCAGGCATCCTAAAACTGCGGCCCTCCAGATGGTGTAAAACCTACAATTCCCACCATGCCCTGCTGATGGCTGTAGGTTGTCTGGGGCATGCTGGGAGTTATAGTTTTACAACATCGGAGGCCGCAGTTTTGAGGATGCCTGCACTAAAACTAATATTTTTTGGGGAAAGAAAAATTGTTTCCGTGTCTCCAAAGTCTGAGAGCCATAGTGTTTTATGTTCTCTAGGTGGACTGTTGGGGATTATAAAAATTTAGTACTCCATGGAAGTGTGATACTCCCTGAAGCAATTGATAATGCAGAGGCCCGGATGATCGGGGCACGTGTTCACATTGAAATTTAGTAAAGTTTATAGTGGCTCACCCTTCAGTCAGCTAACGCAGGTGCTCAAACTAAGGGTGTGGATCACTTCCTGACCACAGTGTGGAGTTTGAAAATTTTAGTACAATTATAGTGAGCACTCAATATCTGCTGCTATACGGTCAGGGTTCAATTTATATATTATTTTTTATGTCACACTACAGCATATTTTATACAAGATTAAAACAATATGTTAATAAAATACCGCTTATAAAAATTAACAAGAAGTATCACTGCTAAATATCAATGTGGTCATTATTATATATCAATAAAATTCGAACTTGTTAAGAATATAAATATAGAATATAAATATAGAAAAACCCTTATTATTCTTTATATGCGCTGCGCCTGTATTGCGCTACAAAGTCTCAGTCTTATATCTATGCTGAGAGGAGAGGCTCACAGTTCCAGGCGGTATCTTCGAGAGTTTACTATTCAATATTACTCACTTTTTTGGGGTCCAGCTTGTGTGTATCAGTCCGTGGTGGCGTCCCACCACAGGTTAGTGCACTCACCGGATTTCTTTATAGCGCTGTAGGCTAGCTTCCACTTGCTCCAATCTGCAGTCTCGTTATGGTAGATGAAATACCTGCTTTCAATTGACTCCTATACGCCCCACGTGTAGTTGGCGTCCTGTGTTTTACCAACAATCCACGAGGTTAGGGCGTCAGGGAGTCCTCGCTTGTAGATATGTTCGAGGCTCCTATGTTTGAGTCAAGAGTCTTGCTAATTACCGTCTATGCGGTTATGTCCATAACTCTGCGTACTGGTGATTCCGGTGTGGTGAAGTGTCTCCTTCAGTGATGGATCCCGTCCTGCTATACGCGTTTCAAGGTCTCTGACCTCTTCCTCAGTAGCTGGTCCTGGGATCCATCTTTGCTTCCTTATATATCCTGAACAGGTTACACCTCTTTCTCTTAATTAGGGTTTACTCCAGAATTTAGCTTGGAATAAAATGCTTTTGGAGTCATTCCACATACTGTTTAATAGAATATCTCACTACACACATATATATATATATATATATATATATATATATATATCGTATACTTTAGATAAATCTAGCTCATATGTATAATATAGTTCTGCAATGAATAACATTCTATATAAAAAAAAAAAATTTTATAAAAAATTTTTATTATCATAAACATTTCAATAAACATAAAATTATAAAATTATAAAAATTATAAAAATTCGATATAGGTTTTGTAAATTTATTAAAGGTTTTTCTAAAAGAGTTTTTAAAAAAATGTTAAAATATTATTTAATTAAAATATTAATATATATTCGAGATTATTTTAAATTCATCTGTGATTCATATTTGTAGTCACTACAAATATGAATCACAGATGAATTTAAAATAATCTCGATATATATTAATATTTTAATTAAATTAATATTTTAACATTTTTTTAAAACTCTTTTAGAAAAACCTTTAATAAATTTACAAAACCTATATCGAATTTTTATAATTTTTATAATTTTATAATTTTATGTTTATTGAAATGTTTATGATAATAAAAAATTTTTATAAAATTTTTTTTTTATATAGAATGTTATTCATTGCAGAACTATATTATACATATGAGCTAGATTTATCTAAAGTATACGATATATATATATCTATATGTGTAGTAGAGATATTCTATTAAACAGTATGTGGAATGACTCCAAAAGCATTTTATTTCCAAGCTAAATTCTGGAGTAAACCCTAATTAAGAGAAAGAGGTGTAACCTGTTTCAGGATATATAAGGAAGCAAAGATGGATCCAGGACCAGCTACTGAGGAAGAGGTCAGAGACCTTGAAACGCGTATAGCAGGACGGGATCCATACACTGAAGGAGACACTTCACCACACCGAATCACCAGTACGCAGAGTTATGGGACATAACCGCATAGACGGTAATTAGCAAGACTCTTGACTCAAACATAGGAGCCTCGAACATATCTACAAGCGAGGACTCCCTGACGCCCTAACCTCGTGGATTGTTGGTAAAACACAGGACGCCAACTACACGTGGGGCGTATAGGAGTCAATTGAAAGCAGGTATTTCATCTACCATAACGAGACTGCAGATTGGAGCAAGTGGAAGCTAGCCTACAGCGCTATAAAGAAATCCGGTGAGTGCACTAACCTGTGGTGGGACGCCACCACGGACTGATACACACAAGCTGGACCCCAAAAAAGTGAGTAATATTGAATAGTAAACTCACGAAGATACCGCCTGGAACTGTGAGCCTCTCCTCTCAGCATAGATATAAGACTGAGACTTTGTAGCGCAATACAGGCGCAGCGCATATAAAGTAATAATAGGGTTTTTCTATATTTAATATTCTATATTTATATTCTTAACAAGTTCGAATTTTATTGATATATAATAATGACTCACATTGATATTTAGCAGTGATACTTCTTGTTAATTTTTAATAAGCGGTATTTTATTAACATATTGTTTTAATCTTGTATAAAATATGCTGTAGTGTGACATAATAAATAATATATAAATTGAACCTGACGTATAGCAGCAGATATTGAGTGCTCACTATATTGTACTAAAATTTTCAAACTCCACACTGTGGTCAGGGTGAACCACACCTTAGTTTGAGCACCTGCCTTAGCTGACTGAAGGGTGAGCCACTATAAACTTTACTAAATTTCAAGCACCTTCACCTGATAGTTGAGCCCCCCTTCTGAACAGCTATGGATATCTGGAGCTATATTGAAGGTCAGAAATTACGGATAGACAATTATACATTTGAGGAAACAAATATAAGAGAAAATACTGCAGATAGATCCATAACGGAGACCTTTAGAGAACTTGAATTTTTACTCATCAAACAATTGAAACAAAGATGGGAAATTAAATCCTAAACCGCCATTTGAACAAGGTATTGTACCAAAGGGATTGAGACTCTCTAAGGTACCATCACAGGATCTCTGCAGTATCACTTTCAATAAAGAATGGGAAGATTTACTTAAGTCACAATCTGTATTACTTGTACAACTTATTATTAAAAGGAGAACAACAATATTAGAGGAAACATCTGGTAAAATAGAAGTACTAAGAGAAACCGTTGATAAATTCCCTAAGAATGAAATATTTAAAAATTGGCATGATAGAATATGCAAGCAATTGGGTACAGTGGAACAAGAAATTATCTAAAAAAAAAGTAGAAAGATTTTAAATTTGGTAAAAAATGATAGAGAGATGGACAGAGACAATATAATAGAAGATCGTCCAAATATTCTTAAAACGCCAAACCAAAGAGAAAGAGACATAAATGAAGAAAGAACGACACAATACAATATCCCTATCACTAATAGATATGAGACACTGAATAATCCCCTTTTTTTAGACCGCACACCCCCACACCACAGGATTCGAACAAGATCATCCAGACAATCACCGCAAGATCACCATTATATAGCACCAGTCACAGGACACAATTACAATTTGAGAGACAGGGAAGAAACACAGAGGAACAATCAGAATCAATACTATCAGAGAACACATCAAACACGGAACCAATATGCATCTCACAACAGCAGAGAGAATTATCACAAACACCAGCACAATCACAATCTAGAAATCAGAAAACACGAAGAGGCAAGAGAAGGAAGGGAAAGGATAAATCACAGGAGACACTAGTTGAGGAGGATGATTCTATAATAAATTTAAGTTCGGTCACTTTAACCCCAGCACAACATGCACTGTTGAATAAAGGTTTGAAATTTGCCCCCACGGCCTCACTTAGTAAATTTGACACATATATAGGGATAGAGAAATTTGTGCGTAAATTATGTCTAAAAAAAATACTTTTTGAAGAACCCTATAAATACAACAGGGACAACACAAGGAAAATATATACATACCGATCTCAAAGTAAAAAGTAAAACATACCCAAGACAAGAAATGGGACAGGACATTATTACATTTAAGAAGAATGTAGCAGCTGATATAAGAAAAATTAAAAAGGAGTCAAGAAGATTGAACAATTTGAAACCCCATGAAGTTCATGCAATTAAACAATTGCAACAAAACGATAATATAACCATACGCCCAGCGGACAAAGGGGGAGCAATTGTGATTCTAGATACATGTAAATATAACATGGAATGCAGAAGACAATTAGAGGATAAGGAAACATATTTAAAATTACAAAAAGACCCTATGTCAGGATTTGTAGAATCCTTGGAGGAATATGTAGAACAGGGTATAACAAAGGGATTCTTGAACACACAGGAATCTAAATTTATTATGGGAACACCCAAACGAACACCCGTCTTTTACACTATACCGAAGGTTCATAAGGATCCATTGAATCCTCCAGGAAGACCCATTATTTCTGGTATAGGATCATATACATCAAATCTATCCCAGTATTTAGACAGACTACTGCAATCGGTGGTAAGGGGGACATTCACTTATATTAGGGACACCACACAGATAGTGCAGATTATAGAGAATCTCAAATATGAATCAAATTGGATTCTTGGAACCCTTGATGTCAACTCCTTATACACTATAATTAAACATGAGCAGGGATTGGAAGCTCTAACATTACAATTAACATCATATGGGAAATATCCGCCGGACCAGGTAGAATACATAGTGAAAGGGGTACAGCATATCCTTAATCACAATTATTTTGTATATGATTCTGATTTCTTCCTCCAGATGATGGGCACTGCCATGGGCACCAGGTTCGCCCCCAGCTATGCCAATTTGTTCATGGCACAATGGGAGGAAGAATATATAGCACCCATACTGGGGGCGGACTTGGTGCTCTGGCGAAGGTTCATCGATGATGTGATTTTTATCTGGAGGGGAACGGAGGAACATTTAGCATCATTTTTGAACCACATAAATCAGAATGAGAAGAATATAAAATTTAGTTCTAAGATTGACAAAAAACAAATAGAGTTTTTGGATTTAACCATTATAGTGGAGGATGAAGAATTAATCTGTCAAACATATCAAAAAGAGATAGCGAGGAATAGCTATATCCTCTATACAAGCTGCCATCTCCCGAGATGGCTGCTGAATATCCCTAAGGGACAATTCAGAAGACTGCGTCGCAATTGCACAAGAGATGAAGATTATATGAAAGAGGCTATGTCTATGAAAGAACAGTTCCTAACAAAAAAATACCCTCCGCAACAAATAGAAAAAGCTCTAGTGGAAGTGAAAGACACGACAGAAAAACTTTTTTGAAGAAAAAATAGGGAGCAGAATAGAAATTGACCCCAAAATAGGGGATCCAATTAGAATTATTTTACCTTACAGTGCGCAATACAGGAAGATTGAAGCCATTATTAAAAACCACTGGCATCATGTCACAAATGATAAATTAATAGGACCGTATTTAACAAATGGCCCCCAAATAGTATATACAAAAGCACCCAATCTGGCCCTTAAAGTAGCACCGACTATAAAAAATAAAAAGGAAAATATTCATAAAAATCATTTCAATTTGAAGGGTTTCTACAGATGTAATACCTGTAGTAATTGTAAAAAAACAAAATTCTCGAAAAAGACAAGTTCAATTTCCTCCACATCAAACTCATTCTCGTATGAAATAGACACCTTCCTATCATGTAACACATCAAATGTCTTATACATGATAGAATGTCCCTGTAAAAAACAGTACATAGGGCGAACAAAAAGGCTACTAAAAGTTAGGATCGCTGAACATATGACTAAGATTAGAACAGGTTATGAAAAGCACTCACTGTCTAATCACTTTAAATATCATCATAATCAGGATCCCTCCCTACTAAAATTTAAGGCATTCGAGAAAATAGATATACATTGGAGAGGTGGTGATAATATTGCCAATATGTCAAGACAGGAAGCGAGACGCATTTATGACTTTAACACACTATTACCTGAGGGTCTCAATGCGGATTTTGAAATATTTGGTTTTCTGTAGATTATGGGGTGGGTGCTCCTGACGGACGAGATATCGGTGTTCCTTGCTATAAAACTGGCACCCCGATCTCTCCTTCGCTGGGAGTCCCCACCCCCCATACATCACTACAAATATGAATCACAGATGAATTTAAAATAATCTCGAATATATATTAATATTTTAATTAAATTAATATTTTAACATTTTTTTAAAAACTCTTTTAGAAAAACCTTTAATAAATTTACAAAACCTATATCGAATTTTTATAATTTTTATAATTTTATAATTTTATGTTTATTGAAATGTTTATGATAATAAAAAAATTTTTATAAAAAATTTTTTTTTAGATAGAATGTTATTCATTGCAGAACTATATTATACATATGAGCTAGATTTATCTAAAGTATACGATATATATATATATATATATATATATATATATATATATATGTGTAGTAGAGATATTCTATTAAACAGTATGTGGAATGACTCCAAAAGCATTTTATTCCAAGCTAAATTCTGGAGTAAACCCTAATTAAGAGAAAGAGGTGTAACCTGTTTCAGGATATATAAGGAAGCAAAGATGGATCCCAGGACCAGCTACTGAGGAAGAGGTCAGAGACCTTGAAACGCGTATAGCAGGACGGGATCCATACACTGAAGGAGACACTTCACCACACCGGAATCACCAGTACGCAGAGTTATGGACATAACCGCATAGACGGTAATTAGCAAGACTCTTGACTCAAACATAGGAGCCTCGAACATATCTACAAGCGAGGACTCCCTGACGCCCTAACCTCGTGGATTGTTGGTAAAACACAGGACGCCAACTACACGTGGGGCGTATAGGAGTCAATTGAAAGCAGGTATTTCATCTACCATAACGAGACTGCAGATTGGAGCAAGTGGAAGCTAGCCTACAGCGCTATAAAGAAATCCGGTGAGTGCACTAACCTGTGGTGGGACGCCACCACGGACTGATACACACAAGCTGGACCCCAAAAAAGTGAGTAATATTGAATAGTAAACTCACGAAGATACCGCCTGGAACTGTGAGCCTCTCCTCTCAGCATAGATATAAGACTGAGACTTTGTAGCGCAATACAGGCGCAGCGCATATAAAGTAATAATAAGGGTTTTTCTATATTTATATTCTATATTTATATTCTTAACAAGTTCGAATTTTATTGATATATAATAATGACTCACATTGATATTTAGCAGTGATACTTCTTGTTAATTTTTAATAAGCGGTATTTTATTAACATATTGTTTTAATCTTGTATAAAATATGCTGTAGTGTGACATAATAAATAATATATAAATTGAACCTGACGTATAGCAGCAGATATTGAGTGCTCACTATATTGTACTAAAACGTGTCACATTGAGTAGTGGTGTCCTTCCGTATCCCCCTCTTGTGACACACTCTGCACTTTTTTTGGGTTCGTCCCTTCTTTCCAGTATGGGGGACCACACCTGGAAAGTGTTGGCCAGGGACGATCCGGGCGCCTCCAGTTCCCGAGGTACTCCGGCCTGCTCTTTCCCAGTCAGAAAAGATCAGGTCCTTGAGGACTGCCTCATAGAATTGGAGGAATGTCCCTGTGCTGCCAGCGCTTCGGGATAGTACAAAAGAGTTGTACATGGCAACCTGTACCAAGTAGACCGCAACTTTTTTGTACCATGCCCGGGTTTTGCGCATGGCGTTATATGGCGTGAGGACTTGATCAGAGAGATCAACTCCTCCCATATACCGATTGTAGTCGACGATACAATCGGGCTTGAGGACCGTTGCCGCGGTACCTCGCTCAGAGACTGTGGTGGTGCTGTTACCGTGGATTGTGGACAGTACAAGGACATCCCTCTTGTCCTTATACCTGACCAGCAACAGGTTTCCACTGGTAAGGGCACGGGTCTCACCCCTGGGGATAGGTACCTGGAGGGGGTAGGCAGGGAGGCCGCCTGGCAGGGGGGGGTCTGGGTTAGGGTTAGATGGATAGATGGAAGTTTGGAATAAAAGTACTTTTTCTTTTTTTTTTCCTAACTTACTTTTCCCTTCTTTCCCTGCCTAACGGTGCCTCTCCCTCACTGACCCTAACCTACCTGGGTGGCGATGGGTGCAGGAGGGTGATGGATGCCGATTAGGGGGACGCAGGAGCTGGTGCTGGACGATGCTGCACGGTCAGGGTGCTGGACAGGAAGAGGAGGGGAGAGAGGAGCGCAGGAAGTTTGAATCTCGCGCCTCTCTCCCCTGCACCAATCAGCACCCTGGACAGCGGCGTTCAGCACGAGGGCCAGCACCTCCTCTCCAAATCCTCGGACTGCGATAGGTGGTGTATAATTACGCCACCGATCGCAGTCTTTTTCCGGTTCATCGGGTCACAGGACACCCGAATGGACCGGAAACGCAGAAAACCGCAGGTCTGAATTGACCCGCGGTTTTCTGCGATCCCCGATACGGGGGGGGGGTCAAATTACCCCCCCCCCTGCGTTGTTACGGGATGCCGGCTGAATGATTTCAGCCGGCGTCCCGTTCCGATTAACCCCCCGCGGCGCCGGAATTCTGATTTTAAGTCAGGACGTACCGGTACGTCCTTGGTCCTTAAGGACTCGGGAAATAAGGCGTACCGGTACGTCCTATGTCCTTAAGGGGTTAAAGGAAAAATTGATTAAAATGGAAAATCTGCCATGTTCAGGAGAAAATGTTTAACAAAATTTGTGGTACTTTTCCTCCTGTTACCCTTGTGAAAATGAAAATGTTTCATTTTCACAGCCATGTGTTTCTAAATTCTATGAAATGCCTGTGGGGTCAAAGAGGTCAGTACACCCCTCTATTAATTCATGGAGGGGTGTAGTTTGCAAAATGAGGTCACTTTTAAGGGGTTTCTACTGTAGAGGTACCTTAGGGTCTCTTCAAATGTGACATGGCACCGATACCAGTTAAATCTGTCCTCCAAAAAACATATGGCGCTCCTTCCATTCTGAACCCTGCTGTGTATGGGCATACAGCAGTTTACAACCACAAATGGGGTGCTTCTGTAAACTGCAGAATCAGAGTTATAAATATTGATGTTTGTTTTGCTGTTAACCCTTGCTACATTACAGGAAAAAATTTATGAAATCTGCAAAACAAGTGAAACTTTAAAGGATTAACAACGTTTGTAAAACCAGTTTAGAATAATTTGAGGGGTGTAGTTTCTAAAATGCTAAAAAATGATGGAAACATAAAGTAGACATATAGTGAATGTTAATTAATACGTTAAAACATATCAACTCAAATTTACCTTTGCCATAAAGTACAATGTTTCATGAAAAAAAAAAAAATCTCTGAATTGTTTGGATAAGTAAAAGCATTCCAAAGTTATTACCACATAAAGTGATCCATGTCAGATTTTCAAAAATAGGCTCTGTCTGGAAGGTGAAAAATGTCTGTGTCCTGAAGAGGTTAAACAAATTCAATACAATATCGCAACATGCTACAGGTGTTGAGTGTTCAGGATAAATTTGATTTGCCGCAAAGCCAAATTACCTTCCTTTGCTTAGTGGTAGTGAATCGATTTAACCTGAAATAGTGTAAAAAACAAACAAAAAAAACATACTTACCTGATTTATTTGCCTGCGATGGGCCGGCCGCGCCATCTTGCTTCAAGGTCTCGCGCAAAATCCCGTGCGCAGTGACATATGACGTCACCGCACACAGGCCGCACAAGATCTTCAAGCAAGATGGCAGTGGCTGGCCCATCACGAGCAAATGGATCAGGTAAGCATGATTTCTTTTTTTTTTTTAACATTTTACACTCTGTTACTTATATCAGATGCTGTGATCATGTATGAATGAAGCATCAAAGGGGTACAATGACGTGGAGCGGTGCAGTCTCTGTTCCCTGTCATTGCACCCACTATTTAAAAAGAAATGCGCTTTGTGACAAAGCAAATTTTTTGTAAAATTCAGCAAAACAGACAAATCTAATTTTGAATTATTTGTTAAGTCGTAACCTAATCCTACACCTCTCAGAATATTTGGAGCTAAGAGCAAAGGTAATGAAGGTCATATCTGTTGGGAGGTAGATTTTTAGTTTAATTTACACAAAGTCTCAGTAGCAATAACACCGCCGTCTACAGCAACCAGAATAGAAATCTTTATGTAGTGGAGCCTCAGACCTTGGACCCATAACTAATCTATGATTTCACATTCCTATGTTTCTTACAACACGGATGTATCCTTCATTAACTTTCTTCTTGGTTAGGCTACTTTCACACTAGCGTTCGGAGCGGATCCATCTGATGTTTCATCAGACGGATCCGCTCCGATAATGCAGACGTTTGCATCCGTTCAGAACGGATCCGTCTGCATTATAACTTAGAAAATTTTCTAAGTCTGAAAGTAGCCTGAGCGGATCCGTTCAGACTTTACATTGAAAGTCAATGGGGAACGGATCCGCTTGAAGATTGAGCCATATGGTGTCATCTTCAAGCGTTCTGAGAATGCATCCGCCTGCCAGCGCTCAGCCTCCGCTCAGTGAGCGGACACCTGAACGCTGCTTGCAGCGTTCGGGTGTCCGCCTGGCCGTGCGGAGGCGAGCGGATCCGTCCAGACATATAATGGAAGTCAATGGGGACGGATCCGCTCGCCTCCGCACGGCCAGGCGGACACCCGAACGCTGCAAGCAGCGTTCAGGTGTCCGCTCACTGAGCGGAGGCTGAGCGCTAGCAGGCGGATGCATTCTCAGTGGATCCGCCTCCACTGAGAATGCATTGGGGCCGGATGGCTGCGTTCAGGACCGCTCGTGAGCCCCTTCAAACGGAGCTCACGAGCGGACACCTGAACGCAGGTGTGAAAGTAGCCTTAGACATCTCCTGATATGTGTGACACAAGATAACCAGTTTTTAAAAAATATATGATTTTGTAATATTGTGTCACAATCTGTGTACATTATATGCGCCTATGTGTGATATACCTGTTGCCCCCCAAAAAACTGATTGAGGGGTGTGATATACCTATAATATACTTTCTAACATAAAAAAGTATATAGTGCATTTGTATTGTGCAGCAGTTGTGTGTGGTTCTGCTGCAATACCGCAGCTATATAGAGTGACAAACGCTATTGGAGTAACTAATTGCAACTGGTGTGATATACTTATTGCCTAAAAAAAACCTCATTGAGGGGTGCAATATACCTGGTTCCACAAAATACTGATTAAGGGGTGCAATATACCTGCTTCCACCAAATATTTATTGAGGCCTTAGATATAGCTGCCTCCACAAAATACTGATTGAAGGGTGCGATATACCTGCTTCCACCAAATATTAATTACGGGGTTCTATATACCTGCTTCCACAAAACACAGAATGAGGGGTGCGATATACCTGTTACACAAAATACTGATTAGAGGGTTTTTATATACCTGCTTCCACAAAATACTGATGGAGGGGTGCGATATACCTGCTTCCACAAAATATTGATTAAGGGGTTCTATATACCTGCTTCCACAAAATACAGATTGAAGGGTGCGATATACCTGCTTCCACAAAATACTGATTAAGGATTATTTTTTTCTGCTTCCACAAAATACTAATTAACCACTTAAGGACCACATGTTTATACCCCCCTAGTGACCAGGCCCTTTTTTACAAATCGGCACTTCACAAATTTAAAGGTTTATTGCTCGGTCATGCAACTTGGCACCCAAATTAATTTTACCTCCTTTTCTTCTCACAAATACAGCTTTCTTTTGGTGGTATTTGATTGCTGCTGAGATTTTTTGTTTTTCTGATATTAATCAAAATAGACTTTTTCTGATAAAATTGTTCAAATATAATTACATTTCTATACAAGTTTGTGTCAGAATTTATTGTGCTACATGTCTTTGATAAAAAAATATCAAATAAGTGTATATTTATTGATTTGCGCAAAAGTTATAGCGTTTACAAACTATGGTACAAAAATGTGAATTTCCGCATTTTGAAGCAGCTCTGACTTTCTGAGCACCTGTCATGTTTCTTGAGGTGCTAGAATGCCAGGATAGTATAAATACCCCCCAAATGACCCCATTTTAGAAAGAAGACACCCCAAAGTATTCGCGGAGGGGCATAGTAAGGTCATGTATGATTTAATTTTTTTTCACAAGTTAGCGGAACACTTTCTGAGGAAAAAAATAAATAATAAAGTTTCCATTTCTGATAACTTCTAGCAAAAAAAAATAAAAATCTCCAACGAACTCACTATGCCCCTCAGTGAATACCTTGGGGTGTCTACTTTCCGAAATGGGGTCATTTGTGGGGTGTGCTTACTGTTCTGGCATTTTGGGCGGGGCTAAATTGTGAGCAACCCTGTAAAGCCTAAAGGTACTTGTTGGACTTTCGGCCCCTTTACGCACCAAGGCTGCAAAAAAGTGTCACACATGTGGTATCGCCGTACTCAGAAGAAGTAGGGCAATGTGTTTTGTGCTGTGTTTTTACATATACCCATGCTGGGTGAGAGAAATATCTCTGTAAATTGACAACTTTGTATAAAAAAATTAAAAAAGTTGTCATTTACAGAGATATTTCTCACACACAGTATGGGTATATGTAAAAATACACCCCAAAACACATTGCCCTACTTCTTCTGAGTACGGCGATACCACATGTGTGACACTTTTTTGCAGCCTAGGTGCGTAAAGGGGCCCAAATTCCAATGAGTACCTTTAGGATTTCACAGGGCATTTTTACGCATTTGAATTCCAAACTACTTCTCACGCTTTAGGTCCCCTAAAATGCCAGGGCAGTATAAATACCCCATAAGTGACCCCATTTTGGAAAGAAGACACCCCAAGGTATTCCGTGAGGGGCAAATCTCATATTCCACTAACTTGTGACAAAAAAATAAAATTTTACATGAACTCGCCATGCCCCTCACGGAATACCTTGGGGTGTCTTCTTTCCAAAATGGGGTCACTTGTGGGGTATTTATACTGCCCTGGCATTTTAGGGGCCCTAAAGCGTGAGAAGAAGTCTGGAATCCAAATGTCTAAAAATGCCCTCCTAAAAGGTACTCATTGGAATTTGGGCCCCTTTGGGCACCTAGGCTGCAAAAAAGTGTCATACATGTGGTATCGCCGTACTCAGGAGAAGTAGGGTAATGTGTTTTGGCATGTATTTTTACATATACCCATGCTGGGTGAGAGAAATATCTCTGTAAATGACAACTTTTTCCATTTTTTTTATACAAAGTTGTCAATTTACAGAGATATTTCTCTCACCCAGCATGGGTATATGTAAAAATACACTCCAAAACACATTGCCCTACTTCTTCTGAGTACGGCGATACCACATGTGTGACACTTTTTTGCAGCCAAGATGCGCAAAGGGGCCCAAATTCCAATGAGTACCTTTAGGATTTTACAGGGCATTTTTACGCATTTGGATTCCGTGAGGTGTATGGTGAGTTCATGTAAGATTTTATTTTTTGTCACAAGTTAGTGGAATATGAGACTTTGTAAGAAAAAACAAAAAAAACAAAAAACTAAAAAATTTCCGCTAACTTGTGGCAAAAAAAATAATCTTCTATGAACTCGCCATGCCCCTCAAAAGTGATCTTTATAGCGCTGCAGCGATTTTACGGTGTTTTTGCAGTGATTAGAAAAAATACAATTCTGTCACTGCGGTGGGGCGGACTGAACACGCACAAGATCAGGCCTGATCGGGCGAACACTCTGTTTTTTGTAGAGCCTAAGGTGACCCTAATGTACTGATATAGATCTGATTGTGATCAGTCTTGATCACTTACAGATATTATATAGTACTAGTACTGATAAGCGACAGCGATGACGCTAATCAGCGACTAATCAGTGACTGCGGTGTTGTGGGCTGGGCGCTAACTACCTAACAAGTAGCTAACTAACTGGCGGTGATAAGGGACCCTTAGGCCCCATTCACACGTCCGCAATTCTGTTCCGCTCGGATCCGGAATTGCGGATCTGCACTTCCGGGTCCGCACTTCCGTTCCGCAATTGCGGACAAGAAAAGGCATTTTCTATATAGTTCTGGCAATGTGCGGATCTGCAAAATGCGGAAAGCACATTGCCGGTGTCCGTGTTTTGCAGATCCGTGGATCCGCAAAACACATACGGAAGTCTGAATTGAGCCTTACAGGGGGGTGATCAATGACAGGGGGGGTGACAGGGGGGTGATCAGGGAGTCTATATGGGGTGATCAGGGGTTAATAAATGACAGGGGGGGTGTAGTGTAGTGTGGTGCTTGGTGCTACTTACAGAGCTGCCTGTGTCCTCTGGTGGTCGATCCAAGCAAAAGGGACCGACAGAGGACCAGGTAGCAGGTATATCAGACGCTGTTAACAAAACAGCGTCTAATATACCTTTCTGATGCGATTTTTTTAACATCTACAACCTGCCAGCGAATGATCAGTGCTGGCAGGCTGTAGTATAACTTCCGAGCAGCGCACGCGATATCTCGGGTCTCACGAGATGACGCCTATAGGCGTCATTGAGACCTGAGAGTGCCGCTGCACTGACACCTTTCGGCGTTAGTGTGACGGAAGGAGGTTAAGGGGATTGATATGCCTGCTTCCACCAAATATTGATTGAGGCCTGCGATACACCTGCTTCCACAAAATACTGATTAAGGGGTTTGATATACCTACTTCCACAAAATACTGGGTGAGGGGTGCAATATACCTGCTTCCACCAAATATTAATTAAGGGGTTCTTTAAACCTGCTTTCACAAAATACTGATTGAGGGGTGAGATATACCTGCTTCCACCGAATATTGATTACAGGGTTCTATATACCTGCTTCCACAAAATACTGCTTAAGGATTTTTTATATACCTGCTTTCACAAAATACTGATTGAGGGGTGTGATATACCTACTTCCAACAAATATTGATTAAGGGGGTCTATATACATGCTTCCACCAAATACTGATTTAGGGGTGCGATATACCTGTTTCCACCAAATACTGATTAAGGGGTTCTATACACCTGCTTCCACAAAATACTGATTGAGGGGTGTGATTTACCTGCTTCCACAAAATACTGATTAAGGGGTTTGATATACCTGCTTCCACAAAATACTGATTGAGGGGTGCGATATACCTGCTTCCACAAAATATTGATTAAGGGGGTTGAAATACCTGCTTCCACCAAATACTGATTAAGGCCTGCAATACACCTGTTTCCACAAAATACTGATTAAGTGGTTCTAAATATCTGCTTCGACCAAATACTGATTGAGGCCTGCGAGATACCTGCTTCCACAAAATATTGATTGAAGGGTGCAATATACCTGCTTCCACAAAATATTGATTAAGGGGTTCTATATACCTGTTTCCACAAAATACTGATTAAGGGGATTGATATACCAAATATTGATTGAGGCCTGCGATACACCTGCTTCTGCAAAATACTGATTAAGGTGATTGATAAATCTGCTTCCACCAAATATTGATTGAGGCTTGCGATACACCTGCTTCCACAAAATACTAATTAAGGGGTTTGATATACCTGGCTCCACAAAATACTGATTAAGGGGTGCTATATACCTGCTTCCGCAAATTACTGATTAAGGAGTTCTATATACCTGATTTCACAAAATACAGATTGAGGGGTGCAATATACTTTCCTCCACCAAATATTGATTAAGGGGATCTATTTACCTGCATCCACAAAATACTGATTGAGGGGTGTGATATACCTGCTTCCGCCAAATTATTGATTATGGGGTTCTATATACCTGCTACCACAAAATACTGATTAACGGGTTTTTATATACCTGTTTCCACAAAATACTGATGAGGGGTGCGATATACCTACTTCACCAAATATTGATTGAGGTGTTCTATATGCATGCTTCCACAAAATACAGATTGAGGGGTGCGATATACCTGCTTCCACAAAATACAAATTAAGAAGTTTGATACACCTATTTCTGCCAAATACTGATTGAGGGTAGGGTTGAGCGAACCCGAACTGTAAAGTTCGGGTTCGTACCAAACTTTACTGTGTTCGGCACCCGAACCCGAACATTTCAGTAAAAGTTTGGGTTCGGGTTCGGTGTTCGGGTAATATTAATATACCATCGGATCGGAGTTTTCTCCAATCCGATGGTATATTTTAACTTGAAGCGTCCCCATCACCATGGGAATGCCTCTATGTTAGAATATACCATCGGATTTGAGTTAGATCGTGAAAACTCAGATCCGACAGTATATTCTAACACAGAGGTGTTCCCTTAGTGATGGGGACGCTTCAAGTTAGAATATACTGAGAACTGTGGACATAACAGCCCCCGCTGCCTGGCAGCACCTGATCTCTTACAGGGGGCTGTGATCCGCACAATTAACCCCTCAGGTGCCCCCCTCCCTCCTCAGTATTAAAATGATTGGTGGCCAGTGCGGCCCCCCCTATTAAAATCATTGGTGGCTAGTGCAGCCCCCCCACCCCCTATTAAAATCATTGGTGGCTAGTGCGGCCCACCCATCCCCTATTAAAATCATTGGTGTCCAGTGCGGCCTCCCCTCTCCCCCCTCCCAATTAAAATCATTGGTTAACAACCCCCACATCATTGGTGGCAGCAGAGCGGCAGTTCCGATCGGAGTCGGAACGCATTGCTTATAGCACAGACCTGTCACTTACCAGTAGAAGGAGCGCCCGGCCGGCCACAGACAGTGCACGTAAGTATAATGCTGCTAAAAGTGCTAAGTAACCATGGCAGCCAGG